>NW_019154105.1:7587593-7714112 GCF_002288905.1 Enhydra lutris kenyoni
CGCCAGTCCTACCTTTCAGAAAGTGGTTGATTTTCTGTTTCTAGAGTTGCTGTTCTTCTCTTCGATCTCCCGTTGGATTTGTAGGTGTTTGCAATCTTTAGATAAGCTATCTAGCTGATCTCCCGCTACCTGAAGTAGTCTCAGCTGCTACTTCTCCGCCATCTTGACTCCTCCCCCTAACATTTCTCCTTTTTAATAAGTCTTTGAGTTAGCAGTTTTTTGCTCTTATATGTAATTTTATTTTTTTATTCTTTTACAAGAATTCCTTTAGATCTTGAATTCTGTTTTTGTCTGATACTATTTTGTGAAATTCTATATTTTCATGAGCCCATTCATTTAAAAAATATTGCTTTTGGGGTGCCTTGGGTGGCTCAGTGGGTTAAGCCTCTGCCTTCAGCTCAGGTCATGATCCCAGGGTCCTGGGATCGAGCTTGGCGGGGAGCCTGCTTCTCCCTCTCTCTCTGCCTGCCTCTCTGTCTAGTTGTGATCTCTCCGTCAAATAAATAAATAAAATCTTTAAAAAAAATACTGCTTTTGAAGGTATGCTCTTATTAAGTTCTCTGTCCACGTGTTTCCGTATCCATGAGGACTCTTCTAAGCATGCTTTAAAAAATAGCCTCTTCCTCCATTCCTCTTACTCTGGATTCTTTCTAGCTTTATTTTACCATATGGCATTTATCACCCCCTGAAACTTGTTTGAATATTTGTTGTTAACTGTTTGTTTCTTCCCAGCCCTCTAAACTAAAATGTAAATACTCTGAGGTATTTACATATGTAATGTTTGTAAATACTTGTAAATGTAAAGTATGTATATACTTTGGTCTGTTTGGCTCATTACTTTATACTCACTGCCTGACATAATGTGTGGCATACAGTAAGTACTCAATAAGAATTTGTTGAACAGATAAATTAATCCCTTTAGTTTAAACTTTGTCCCTTTATTTTTTGCAATTATTTTATTAAAGATTATTGAGTTGAGCTTTGACCTCACTCTAAGGCTGAAAATGTGCAATTCAAGCTGTGGCTTTTTTCTCAGATTTTAGAAAACCAAATCACCAAATGCCTACTCCAGTGTCATTTCTGGAATCCCTAAACTGACTGCTTCTGGTTCACTAGTTTGTTGAGAGATTTCTGGATCTCAAAACAGCCAACAGCAGTAAATCTGATTAATCAAAGAAAATATTTTTTTAAAGTTTTTTTTTTTTTTTTTTTAGAGACAGCAACAGAGGGAACACAAATAGGGAGAGTGAGACAGGGAGAAGCAGGCTTCCTGGAGAGCTGGGAGCCCCATGCGGGGCTCGATTCCAGGACTCTGGGATCATGACCTGAGCTAAAGGCAGATGCTTAATGACTGAGCCACCCAGGTGCCCCTAGATGTAAGGTTTAAGGGCAAATTAAAGTAGTAAGTTCTTATATAATGTTAAAAATAAAAAAAAAATAAAGCAAAAACTTGCTTTTGCTTCTGAAAATGTTCTGAAAGCATCTTCCTCCAGCAGTGCACAGAGAGGCTGTTTGTGAGGTTGCTTCAGTGAATTGCACAATCATTGTTGACTAGATCTTAAGTCCAGAAGGAGCAGGGGAGACAAGAGTTTACTTTCATCCAGTTGTTACTAGAGTGAAGGGCAACATTTCTACCAGCAGTAGCCTATTTTGACTAGATTTGTCAAAGAAATTCTTTCCATTTTGCTAACCTTGGTTGAGAATCTATTGGATTTTGTAAGTGCATGGTACGTGACCATGCATGGGAGCGATCTGTAAGTCAATGGAGCTGATTATTCCAGCACTATAATGTGAATGTTAATATTTGAGAAATAATATTTTAAGTAATCAGAGCGGTGATTCAGTTTATTTTCTGGAAGAATACTCAGATTTATCCTATCTCAAGAATTTCATTCTGTGATGGTAAGTTTCACCTTTGGTTTTGACCTCATCTGAATGTTGAGTTCTAACTGGCCCTTCAGTATTGTGCCAATGCATGTATGTGTTACATTTCTACTAACATCTAAGTAGATACAAAATAACAATTAGAATACAATGAGCATCAATCACCTGCACCTTGATTTAAGAAAAAGAACAACACACATTATTGTTAAGTGCCTTGTGTGCCTTCCTCAAGCCCATCCTTTTCCCCTAGAGGTATCCACTCTTCTGAATTTTGTATTTATCAGCTCCTTACTCTTATTTATGGTTTTATGACATGTATATGTTTGTATAGCTGAATGATATATTTTTAGTATATTTTTAGTTTTTCTGTAACAAAATTTTTAACATTTTAAAACATTACATCCATGTGGCAACATTCATTTTCATGGCACTATGGGATTTCATTATGTGAACATTCCTTGCTATTTGTTCATTCTACTCTTTATGTACATGTGTCATTTTGTTTTTTAAAATTTTACTCTTTCACAGTGTTTCTATGACTATTCTTATGTCATGTGTCCAAATGCATAAATGCAAGAGTTTTTATATGGGTGTGTGTGTGTGTGGAGGGAAGTGGGTGCAGCTGGTGATGGAGTGTGAGGTTGGAAGTCAAGTGTCGTTTTCCCCATGTGGATGTCCAATCGTCTCAACCATCCTTTCCCCACTCCTGTGAGTATCCCCTCTTGATATGGTGCCACCCATGACTTAGCCCATGTCTAGTCACTCTGTTTTGTTCCATAGGTTTATTTGTATCTTGGGGCATCCATGTGATATCCAGTCTACCAATCCATGAATAATGGCATCCCTCTCCATTTATTTAGGTCACCTCTGCTGTCTTTCCGTGAAGCTTTATAAGTTCCCTGTCAGAGGTACCACACATTTTGTCCCTTCGGCTCTGTGAAGATGTCAGAAGCGCTGCTCAGCCTCTCAGATGTCTATCCTGGACTGGCCAGCGTGCTTTTGGCAAAATTCCAGACTCACATCTTCGTCTGTTTTCTTGTAGATCCTGGCCCAGTAATTCCATACTGTCTTTTTAGCTTGATACCTTAAAGAACATGATTTTTATATTCTGTCCGGATATTTTAGTTTCCTTCAGCAAGAGAGTTGGCCCAAATTACTCAGTCTGCCACCACTGAGAGGAATTTCCCAGATCTTCTTTATCCTTGCATCCTCTAGATCTTTCCAGTTTATCTCGTCTTCCTTTCACCTCCTTCTCTCATTATCTTATCTCTTCAGCACTGAGCTTCACTTTAGTCTGCTTCTTTCCTTCTATTGGCTTCATTTCTTTCAGCTTCTCTGATGGCCTCTCCTTTCCCACTTTCTTTGTATTTTAATTAGAATTATAGCATGTTTCATGAGCACGACAAACCGAAATGAGCTTGGTGAAAACTAAAAACATTATTAGCACATCCCTCAAAACAAAACAACACAATAGTTCCACCAGGATTCAGCCACAAAACCTGTTTACTTATCATGTACAAAATTCAGAAATTTCAGAGAAAAATCAGGAGACAGTGTGGCAGTGTCAAGATAAAGATAGATTTGGACTTTAATCTCTCCCCACCATTTGATAGCTGTGGAAATGGGCAGATTTAGGGACTATGATTAATTAAGTTGACCTCTTTTTTTCCTTTTGGTTAGTTAGTAGATCTATATTTTATCCATGTAGGCTGCACAACTGCCCTGATGTTCTTTATATTCCACAGTGGACAGAAGAGTTCATTCTTCATTAAAAGAAAATATTGCTGTAAGCACTTTATCTGAAGTCCCAATAGGTAAATAATATGGGCTGTCAGATGTTCAGGTCCTTTGAATTATTTTGAAATTAAGATTATCCAATTCTCTGGATTGGCTGATGGCACCACATTATCTAATTAAGTAAATATCTGTTCTTTGGTATTTTTTTGGCTGACACTAGGAAAAAGAATTATGGTTCTGATGTAGGAGGCTTCTGGGAGAGGTCACTGAAGATTTATAAAGGATTTAAGGCAGGGAGGAGGAGAGGGAAGGCTTTTGAAGGATTAATATTTCAGGAGTTGGAGATGAATATAACCCTTGCCAGAAGTGTGTATCTCAATTTACACAAAAGATCAATTTATGAAAATTTGTATATGTATTAACTTTTAATAAGTGTAATCACATTAGAATTTCCCAAAAGGTATTAGTACATAATGAAAACTGGTTGTGAATCCTTTTGTAAAATGAAAACTGTTTCTCCCCCCTTTTCTGAAAATACCAAATTTTATTAAAATAAATGTTATATGGACTTGGAAATGTTAACTATTAAAAATATACTTTAAGTATAAACATATTTTTCATTTACCAAGCAGCAGATTTTTCTACAATAGACCAGGGTAAAAACTAGCATAGTTTCAACTATTTGAATCCTAACATATGTATTTTTCTAAGGAATATATTTTAGGCTTAAATTTTAGCAGATTGGGTATTTAGGTTTCTCTCTCTCTCTTTTGGTTTTTCCTTAATATAGCAGTTAGTTTTCAAAGCTGAGAACCCCTACATTTTGCTGCTTTTACTTGTATAATGTGTACATGTACTACCATGTTCAGATAGCCATACAAGAAAGACGATGTCATTATATTTTTATATAATATCTTATTTTTTCCCCAATAATCTAATTATTTCTCTCTTCTACTCCCCTAAGATCACTGGGGAATTTGTATAATCTTGAGTAAGTAAAATACAAGGACTTAGGATATAATTTGTTATTTTGGGAAGCCTAATTCCAAATTCTAACTCAGTATCCCATATCTTCTTTGGGTGATGTGTGGGAGCCCAGCATCCCAGCAGCTTTTGTCCAGAGCTAAATTGACAAGAGATGTGCACAAAGAAATTACCATCCCTGTTTCAACCAATAGTTAGTAGGAATATGAGATTATAAATTGATGGAAATATGAAAGGGGGAGTTGATATGGATAGAAGGGTGGGGTAGAAGGAATACTTTATGTCTTACTAAGACACGAGTACTGATGCTTCAGTGCTTGAAGAAAGCTAGCCTTTGAAGTTGGCCTTGGAAATTTGAAACTCTGTAGCAAAGAGCATATTAACTCTGGAATCTCACTGTGATGAAATTAACATAAAGTTTTGGTCCTCTCTGGTGTTTACAAAGAACAGATATTCGTGGCTAATGACAGCTTTTTTTTTTTGAGTCTTTCGTCTCCTAGAAAGTGATATTTATCTTAGAGAAGTTTCATCTCAACGATATCCTGTCTTGTGTTGTCAATCTGTTAAATTAGGAGTTTCTGTTACAAACATCCATCAAGAGAAAAAGACAGGGACGATAATGCAGCCAAGAATAATGTTCATTAACTCATTTTCTCCAGATCCCAGAGTACTAATAAACAGGATAAATTAGAGAAAGAATGTTGATAATTAGTACATTAACTGCACTTGGTAGATGACAGTTTTCTTTGGAGCCCCTGCAAGCCCCAACTGTGCAAATTTATCACATCTGGATGCATTATTTACATCAAATGGTATCATGCAATTTTACAGGCATTATAAACTCAGTTTTGGTACGGCCTGATGCAGGCCATTTCTTTGAAGGCAGCATGAAATGCCAGGGAAGATGTTTCAAGTCATAATGAGGATCAGGACACACAGAGAGAATACAGTTCCTGCCTTAGGATTAGTGAAACTGACCTCGGAAGTCCTCACTCTCCCAGAGGCAAGTGTTTCTTCTGGATTTGGTTCATAGCAGGGGGTTTTGGGGTCTGGAAGGGTGAGGTGTTTGATTCTCAATGACTGGTAAGGGATAATGATTCTGAAAGTCCTGCAAAACATGAGACAGTCCCACAAATGAGGAATTGTTCTGCCTAATGTGCAAATTTTAACATTTCTTTTGAGAAACACTAGAAAAAAACTACAAGGACCACTGGGACACACTGGGTACACATTGTCTCAGTCACCAATGCTCTGTTATGACTGCCCCGTTATTTCTCATTATTCTGTGGGCTGACTGGGCTCAGCTGGGCTGTTTTTCTGCTCCATGCGGTGCTGCTAGGGACATTTGTGCAGCTCTCCTCAGCTGAGAGCTCAACTAGGCTTACAGCATTCAAGATGGCTTCAATTCTCCAGAGTCTGTCTGTGGCTTCTTTATGGCATGGTGGCTGGCTTTCAAGAGGGAGTTTTCCAAAAGTGCAAAAACGGAAACTACAAGCCTTCTTATAGGCTAAACCTTGGGAATCACACATCCCTTCTGCCTCCTTCTAATGGACAAAGGAACTGCCAGGGCCAGCCCAGATTCAAAGAAAGGGTAAACAGAGACAAGGAGCAGCAAAGTCTCATTGCAACAGCCATGTGGTTGGGAGGGTTTGTTGTAACACCTTAGGAAATGATCCTTACACTTATGATTACATTTAATTCTGTGAGAGGTAGGAGTTATTATTAATCCCATTTTAAAAATGTTTTGTTTATATTTTATTTTATTTATTTTTAAAGATTTTATTTATTTGAGAGAGAGGGACAGAGAGAGAACACAAGCAGAGGGAGTGGCAGAGGAAGAGGGAGAAGCAGGGTCCCCTCTGAGCAGGGAGCCCAATGTGGGGCTCGATCCCAGGATAATGACCTGAGCTGAAGGCAGATGCTTAACCGACTGAGTCACCCAGGCACCCCTATTCATCCCATCTTATAGAAGATGAAGCTGAGGCTTTGTGAAATGAAAGTGAAATGCCCAAGATCATGTCAAGTGATGGGGCTCAATGCCAGGTTGTCTGATCCTAAATCCTTTTGTTTTACGTATTATTTTCTTAACTTAGAAGTTATTTCAGGGTTAGGCAAAATGAATGAAGCTTATGAATTTGGTAAGTGCTCTCCTTTCAGTAGCTGTTGAATGTCTTCTGGACTTCCATCCTAAAAGGTTATGCAGATTGCCCATGGGCCTGTTCTCTACTGTCCCATCTAAGTCCCACTTCCTTGGACTGTAGTTGAAATTTTGAACAGTTTCCTCAATACCTTCTCCTATTCAAATGATGACACTCTTTTCCCTGTTCTGCTCTCAGCTAATACTGAACCAGAGAGCAGCTAATAACATAAATGCATTCAAGTATACTGATTGCCTGACATTTCTGCCTACTCAGCATCAGTTTCCCCATCTAGTATCAGAATCCCAATCTTCCTTGGGGAATCCATTTCTTCCTTTTATTTTACATGGTTCAAATGGTGCCAGATGCAATCCCTTGTCCAGGATTTAGCAGATGTTGAAGGCTGGATAGTGAGAGGTTTGCATTTCTCTTGTTATGGTGACTGGTTCACAGGTGAGCACAGGACCTGAGCAAGGTCAATGTAAACACCTAAAATTCAGTCTAAGACTTTCTGGGAAGATGTGAGGTGAGCCTGTCACAGCTGGGAGCCATCTTGTCCCTGCAAGGCAAGAGCATGCAGGAGAGTAAAGTCACCAAGGGGAGACAGTGGGGAAATGGTGCCGGAAGCAGTCCCGTAGCATCATCTGAGACTCTGGAAAGGGCCAGTGCCAGATCTACAACTGGATTTTTCAGGATATTAGTCAACGAATGCCTTTTTTTGCTTTAACTAGTTCTAATAGAGTTTTCTATCAACTCTAATAGAAAGAATCCTGACTGATAGACTATTTTTTGGTGACCAAAAGGACTCTCAGAAAAACACCTCGTAAACATTCCTATGAAAAGATATAATGGGGACGCCTGGGTGGCTCAGTCGGTTAAGTGTCTGCCTTCAACTCAGGTCATGATCCCAGGGTCCTGGGATTGAGTCCTGCATCAGCCTCCTTGCTCAGCGGGGAACCTGCTTCTCCTTCTGCCTGCCACTCCCCCTGCTTGTTCTCTCTCTGACAAATTAATACATAAAATCTTTAAAAAAAGAAACAAAGAAATAACAATTTAGGAATTACATTGTGATTCAAATAATGGGGATCCTAAGGTAGTATAATGATAAAACTCCAGGTAAGTAGAGTTGACCCTTGAACAACATGGGTTTGAACTACACAGGTGCACTTATATGCAGATTTTTTAAAATAAATACAGTGCAGTACTGTAAATGTATTCTCTTTATGATTTTCTTGATAACATTTCCTTTTTTCTGGCTTATTTTCATAAGAATACAGTATTATATATATATATATATATATATATATATATATATATATAAACATATGAAATATGTGTTATTCAACTGTCCATATTATCAATAAAGCTTCTGGTCAAAGGTAGGTTATTAGCATTCAAGTTTTTGGGGAACCAAAAGTTATGTGTGGTTTTTTTGAGTATGGTTGGGGGGGAGCAGCACTCCAGCTCCTGTGTTGTCAACTGTACGGACAAGTGTAATGTGAGATCAGGAATTCTATCAATGAGAAACAAAGTAGCAATAAGTACTGCTAGATTGTATTCCTCAGCCAGCTGAGATTATGAATTGTATACTTTGTTTCTGAATGCAAGATTTCTAGTTCATTGCCCTATACATAGTAATTACTAAAGCAGTCACTGTAACCCAAACCCCCAAGTCACTAAACAGTCTTTCCTGAAGAGAAGGCAAATGGGTTTTTTTCTCATGTGCCAACTCTGATAATAGCTAGTGTCTGCTTGGGGCACAGACTGAAGAAGCCTCGGGAAGCCTGTGTCAGGCTGTGGGAAAGGGTAAAGGGGGGGTAGTGTCTGCTGTGGGTGAGGAGGGGGGCATGGAAGCAGCATCTGGTCTCTCATATATGGTGGTGACAAAAAGAGAGAGGAGAGTTGCCTTTTTAATTTTTCTTTTCTTTCTGGTCTTATACCCTATCAATTTTGGAGATTTCCTTGTTAGATAGTTATAGTTGATTTCTTTGCTAACTTACCTAAGCCTTAGGTCCCAAAGTTATATTTGGAGGTCACTTGGGTAATTTGGTATCCCATATCAGGATGTAAAATATACTGGACAGAAAATTATTTTCTGCCATTTTATTTGGTTGACTTGAGTTAGGTAGAAACTGAGTCTCAAGTAGCCCATGGAGGTCTGGTGTACTCTTGCCAAATCCTTTTCTCCTCCGCTGTGATCTTCAGGGGAGGCAGAGAGTCATAGGCCACCTTGAGCTGGTGGAATACACTTGTGGCATTTGTCAGAACCTCACTGGAGCAGTCAGAATAGTATCCCTCCAGCCCCCTCTCCCCCCAGACATCCACATGGCAAAGGGGATTTAAGGGTACAAATGAAATTAAGATTATTAGTAATGAACATAGACTATCCTGGATTATCTGGGTGGGCCCAGAGTGATCTCAAGGGATCTTAAAAATGGAAAAGGAACTAATGAAGAGCTTGGAGTGATACACTATGAGAGCAACTCAGCCTGCCATTGTGATTTTGAAGATGGAGGAAGGGGGCCATGAGCCAAGAAGCTGGAAAAAGCAAGGACATAGATTCTCCCCTAGAGCCTACAAAAATGAAGGCAGTCCTGCTCACACCTTGATTGTAGCCCAGGAATCCTGTGTCAGACTCCTAACCTGCAGAATGGTGTTAACTTTGTATTGTTTTAAGCCACCAAGTTTGTGGTGATTTGTTATATCAGCAATAGGCAGTGGGTACGGATTTCCTTGCAATGAGAGAAAACTCTATTACATGCAATTGGGATTGAAGAATCAGAGTTGAATGAGATTTTGGAGGACTTTAACCCACGCTAAATTCCCCATACATGAATTTCTTCTACCATATATTTGATAAATGGTCTTTTGGGCTATGTGAACTTGTCAGTGGTGGGAATTGGCAAGATCCAGAAGTGGTTTGTTCTGTTTTCAGATGGTTTGAACTGTCCAAGTTCTTCTGTCCAGCAAAAACAGAAGTGAGCTTTCCTATAGCATTGCTTCTTTATTTTGGTTTTGTTTTCTAGAATCACACAGAAATTTCCAAGTATCTTGTTCATAAAAGATAGGTCTTTAAGTATTTGAAGATTTAACCATGATTCCTTAAAGGGTTCTTTTTTCCAGACCAGATATCCTCTGCTCTTCTTGTGGATTCCACAGCACATCCTCTGGTGACTACAGCTGCAACACACACTACAGATGTGGTTTGATCAGTAGAGTGTCTGTAGAGGCTTAATTATCTCCTTGTTTTGGATATCATATCTCTGTGTTGCATTTACTTTGTCAGGAGCATCTCTACTATATGCCCAGGGCTGTATAAATGGCTCTTTGTCTCGCCACAGTGTAATCTCCCCTTTGCTTTCTCCAAAGTTCTGAGTGCTCTGCTTTATACCTAATAGATGCCTGATATAATGTTGATTCCTGAACATGCTGCAGTTTTCCTATTCTTTTTCTTCCTCGCATGACCTGTGCTTAGAGATGCGATAGGGGAGGAGATAAAACTGATTCTGCAATGTATGGGAAAGAGCACGAGTTGTAAAGTCAGAGACCTGGGTCCAAATTGATTTTCTGTTTTCCTGGCTCTGAACTGTGTATAAGTTTCTTAGTCTCTGGTGAACCTCAGTTTCCTCATTTGGAAAAAGGTGAAGAATAATTCTTACTTACAGAGCTGTGGTGGAGATTAAATGAGATTCCCTACAGAATGTACAAACAGTCCTTGGAATAATTTACCACCTCTTATTTCCCAGTTCTCACCCTACCTCCCACGTTGTTCCTCCTTGACCTTTTACAACTAGGAAATAGTACAAAATTGAACTGCTTGGGTTCATCTAAGAGTGTTCAGGTTGATTACTGTGGGCTGGAGCAAAAGCAGACTTCCAGGGGGTGGCAGAGCTGGGAAGGAACCTTGCCGATTGGATGGGAGTGAGCTGGATAGAAGGATGACTGGGAAAGTCTGTTCTCTGACTTTGAAAGTGATGTTTGTTTTCAAGCCTTCTGAACTGGAAGACAAAGCTGTTAGCATTGCATGTACGAAGGAATATTTTGTTTATATAATTCATTAGTTTTTTGAAACCTAGTTTAATGAAGATAGGGCGTAGTTTGCCTGCTGTGATGAGACAAACACAAGGGGATAAAAACCAGGTTAAGGTTTGAATTGCCCAGGGCCAGAGCAGGGACTTCATCAAACACAGGAAAACCAGAAAGAGTTCATTTTGTTTCCTTAAGGCAAGTTTGTTGTTGTTGATGGTGGTGGTGTATTATTATTATTATTCTTATTTTTAACTTAGTAGCTCAGTTTGGGTAATGAAGACCAGGCCACTGATGCCACCACATTACCAGAATGATGGGAATCAGATTAGGGAACTTTCAGAATGGCAGGAAAACGAGTTCTGGGAAAGTTCTAGGTTGTTGAGAGAAGCTAGACCGTATAGGCCCATCAGTGTTCCATTTCTAAATTCTCCAAAAATTCATCCTTTTTAGACAGCTTGGCAAGCAATTATTTTATTTTTTCTCATAAAATCATAATCTGGGACATCGTTTTGGAAAGCATGCCAGTAGCTATTCTTTGGTCTGCTCTGCCTCCGCTAGTTTTATTTTTAACCCTCTCTTGATTATTTCTAAACCCCTTAATCATGAAATCTCATTTTCTTTTATTAGGAGGGATTTATTCACCAGGCTAACACAGACCTATACAGCATCCTTTAATACACATTACTGAATGCTGACATGGTTCTGCAAGCATTAAGAAATGCTTTCTGATACAGGATGCACGAAGTATGTGGAAAAATGGAGAAGCTCATGCATGAGCTTATAATTTGATATATGAATTCAGTTTATATATGCTAAAGAAATCCTTTTGACAATCAGTGAACTCAACAATGTAACAGACAATTACCTCTTACGAGGTACCAGTGATGTGTTAGGTGCAACACAGTGAACAAATTGGACAAAGTCCCTGTCCTTAGGAAATTATGTTCCAGTATGAGAGATCACCCCTTCTCCCCGACATACACACCACTACTAACTGGGTAAATAAATAAAATAATTGCAAATTGTATAAATATCATGCTGAAAGCAAAAAAGAAGAGGTTGAGGTTAATGGGCTGTGCTGAGTTTAGTGTCCCCCTCAAATTCGTGTGTTGAAACCTAATCTCCAGTGTGATGATATTTGGAAGCAATTAGGCTGTGGGGGGGAGCTGTCGTGAATGGGATTAGCATCTTTATAAAAGAGACCCAGCAAGCTCCCTTGCCCCTTCCACCATGTGAGGACACAGCCAGAAGATGGCCATCTGTGAACCAGGAATTGAGCCTTCAGCAGACACCAAATCTGGGGCTCCTTGCTCTCAGACCTCCCAGCCTCTAGTACTATGAGAAATCAATTCCTTTTGTTTACAAGCCACCCACTCTGTGGTATTTTCTTATAGTAACCTAAACAGAAAAAACAGGGTGTGATGGGAACACTTATTTGAAATACAGTGACCCAAAAAAATCCTCATGAGGATTAATATTTAAGCTGAAACCTACAGAGAAGGAGTTGATCTTTTAAAGTATGGGTAGACTCAGAGTATTCAGGGCAGAAAAAAATAACATGTTCTGAGGCCCTGAGGCAGGAAAGAACTTGGCATATTTAACAGACTGAGAAGGCTGATGGGGCTGGAGCACACTGAGTGAGGAAGGAAAAAGAAATTAGGTTGGTGAGATTTCATTAGATCAATGATAGTTGCACTGTTTCTACCCCCAATAACAAAGCCACTTCATTCTCTTTCTGTCCATCTGCCACTCCCAAATTTTCTCTGACCCTTGCCAAGCCGGGGGAATGAAAAACTCAGCCCACTGCAAATACTGTCATTCTGTGTGGCTGCGGGCTCTGCCACCTAGGGTCAGAGCTATGGGGCTGGGCACCCGGGTGGCTGTCAGTTAAGCATCTGCTTTCAGCTCAGGTCATGATCTCAGAGTCCCGGGATTAAGTCCCGCATCAGGCTCCCCGCTCAGCGGGGAGTCTGCTTCTCCCTCTGCCCCTCACCACTCTGTTGCTCTGTTGCACGCCCTCTCTCTCCCTCTCCCAAATAAATAAAATCTTAAAAAAAAAAAAAAGCTCTGGGCCTTTGATCTATAAAGTCAGTTTCATCTCCAAACCTTAGACCAATCTTGACTTCTGGTAGTGGGGTTTTAAGGAGCAATTGCCCAGGACTTTGGGAACCAGGACTTTGGGATTCAGTCTCATATCCGCTGATAGTCCAGCTCTTGTTTTATGCCTACTCTGATAAATATCTTCTGTGTTCTCTTGAAGAGCTGGTTCCAAACAATTTTTGTGAGTACGTTCATTCATTCACTTATTCATTTATTCATTTATTTGGTGTTTATTGAGGGACCTACTATAGGCAAGACACTGTCTTAGGGCCTGGGGGTAAAAAGAGAAATAAGCTGTGTCCCTCCTCTGGATACTTTGAGAGTAGCAGTGAGGTACGCATTGTGGTAAGTACAGTGAAAGGGAGAAGAGTCTGTGGGGTTCGGGGAAGGCTTCTTGGGAGAGAGGCACAGGGGACAAGGTGAGAGGTGCAGGGTGGAGGGTTGGAAGGAACATCCAGGCAGAAAAGACAGCAGGAACCAAAGAGACAAGGAGTAGCATGGTGTGTGTGAAGAAAGCTCAGCAGTTACCAGATCCTTGCCACACGTCTGTCATGCAGGATTTGAACTTAAGTTTCTTCTCTTAGGTGGCAGTTCAACCTGAGTTCAGGTCCACTTACCTGTGCAGATGTTTCTTGGGCAGACTTGATGCCCTTCGGAACGTACCCTGTGTGGAATCCCCCAGTGTGGTATTCCGCCCGTTCATTGGAACACAGTGGCCTGTCATCTGCTATGGTCTCCAGACCCCGCACTGCTCTTCCTCCCCATGCTGTGGGGAAGGTTTTCACACTCCTGGGATGTTCTGTGCTCTTCTAGCCATTGTTAGGTCGTCTGGGGGTTGATTCAGAGGGTCTCTGACCCTGATTACACCCCAGAGGACATTTTCCTTGACTCCTTGTGGTGAGAAGAGCACAGCTTGTTAAAAGTGGGTTTCCATGGGCCTCTTCTTGTCTCTGCTCTTGGGAGGAAAAGGCAGGAAAGAGGAAAGAGGCAGGGAGGACACTGTCAGTGACAGAGATCAGCCTTGCTTTTAGCAGCAAGAAAGGGTTATTGTCAGAAGCTAAGGAAGGTAATGGAAAGGCCAGAATTAAGCTAACAGTGTTGCCTACTCTTCGTGTGCTCCCTACAAAACAAACAAAGTGACCCTTGGGTCACAGCCTGCTGGGAATAGTGCAGAGACATAGAGGACAGAAATCCCAAGGACACTCTGTAGCAATTGACTTGCATGTTTTCTTCCCAGAAGAGCCCAGGCAAGAGATGCTGGAGAGAAAGCTTTGGAATAATCACTCTGAAGGAAACACAACAGGGAGAAGGGACTTCCTAAGAAAAGTTGACTTTCAGGTCAATTTTAATGACAACAGATGTTTTCACTTCCTTTGATTCATTTATTCATTCTTTCACTCATCAGTTCATTTAACAAAAATTTATTCATTAACTTTTGCGCCAGGGGCTATGCTAGGTTTTGGGAATGTATTTGATAGTAAAAGGGCAAATTACTTGACCTTTCAGTACTGATACCTTGAACGGTGTGTGTGCATGTTAGCATATGTATATGTGAATGAGATTAGAGGAGCAGTATGCTTTTAAAAATGTTAATAACAGCACAAACAAGCTCTACAGTGTTCCATGGGTGCACACAGTTTGGGCAACTGACCTGTGAGGGTGAGGGCAAGTTTCTTGGAGTACATAATTTTTAAGCTGGGTGCAGATAGTAAAGTAGGGTGAGGAGGAGCAGGCAGGGAAAGTATTCTAAATATCAGGAATCACGTGTGCAGAGACCCGTAATTCCACAGAGGGATGTGAGTCTTCAAGTCACCCTGGGATTCGAGTTGATAATCAAGAGAGTGGTGTTCGGGTATTGTTTACCTGAGGAAGAAATAATTGAGGGTGAATTGTGAGAGAGCCTTAGGTCAGGATAGGAAGCAATTGGGCACCCACATCTAAGTCCATCAGACCCCACTGATTTTAGCCTCTGACGTGGTAGCTGCTTCATGGGAGTGCACATTCACTGTGGGCTACTGGAGCTCCCCTCCCCACGCCCCTAAGCTCTCAACTTGTGTTTCTCTTCATTCTACCCCAGGTCCTTCTCCAGGTGCAGCAGGGGCTTGCTAGACTTAGGGTCCCTGGCACCAGGCTTCAGCTAGTGGGGACCAGAATGGGTGCACAGTGCTCTGCCACAATCTAGTTGTCCCTTCTAGCAGGCATTCCTTATCCTTCTCAGGAATCCTGGTGGAATTGAGCCCAAGTTGCTCACACCAGTGACCTTGATAATGAACCATCGTGTTGGTTCCCTCCTTTTTTTTTTTTTTTTTTGACTCTCCCCAGTCTCTCTCTCCTGCTTCCTGGGGTTTCATGTCAAACCAGACACTTGTGCCCAAGGCCTCATCTTGGCTGTGCCTTTGAGGCAGCCCAAACTTAGACAGTTGGTCACCAAAGTGAGACTTTCCTTAACCTTTAATTGGGCCTTCTCTTTATCGAGTGCTGTATCATAATTGTGTTTCTCGAGGACCTATGAGCCCACCTTCTCCAAGGAGTGCTCTGCTGATCCCTCCCATTTTTAGAGGGTAAAGGTAAGGCTCAGCTCACGTCACCTAAAGAGAAGCCTAAGATGAAAGCTCAGGAGTTCTGATTTCAAATTAAATACCTTCTGGACTGTTCTATTTTGGGATCTCATACTTTTCTTCAAGGGAGTGACTAATTCTGTGTACCATTCCATGAATTTTATTCAACATTTTTTATCCATTATCATTTCTTCATAAGAATAATCCAGTCAAATACAAAGCCTTTGAAAACACTCTCTGGTCCTCATTCCTGATGTTTTTAAGTTATCTATACACAAAACATATCACTGTGTTTTCGCGAACTCCAAGCAAGAGAATCCAGAAATCATCTTGTTTCCTAGGTGCTGGCTTTCATTACAAAGTCCATGTTCTGAGACTCAAGGTCATTGCCTGCCATTGCAGAATGAGACTCAGCAGTGGGGTGACGTATTTCATACACCCTGCTCCAGTTTCGAGGGATGCTCTAGGTTTCAGATGGGGTCTTTCCATTTATATTTTGCAGGGGGAAATGCAGTAGTTCCTCCACTGTTGAAAACATGTTAAATTCCTTCCTGGGCTGATTGTGATTTGGCTGGGTCTGAGTTGTTGGCTTCTTGTAAATTCCCATTAGCAGCATAGCAGTGGGATACTTGGGTTTGCTCCGTCCTTTCTCAAGTCTGCCATAAGTGCCTGACTGGTACTGAAGGACAAGGAAATCCATTGGCCTAACTAGTATATCAGAGAGAAGAGTGAAATAAAATTTTTGGCTCCCGGGGCCATTCCAGTTTGTCATTTTGTGAAATTAGAGACATATGCACGATGTCTCTGTGTTGTGGGAAATTCTGTCCTACATTCCAGCCAACGCTGGGAGTTCTGGAAGAGGACAGAGAGGAGAAAGAGAAAGCTATTTGGACAAGTCAGAACATATGCTAATTCTGTGACAAATATAGCATCAAATCTGCACACATTAATTCTAGGCATCTCATTCTTAGCCTGTTTTTTTTCTTTCCTTTCCTAGCTTTCATAGTAGTAAGTGAATTTTAAACTGGTTGCTAATGGAAGAAGATTAGAGGTCATGTGGCTTGTCTCTTACTGTAAAATATCAGTTTCATCATAAGCACTAAGGGCTGGAAGGGACCGCTGTTGGTCAAATAATCAACCTATATATCAGGGAAATCACAACTAATTTTGAGCTGATCAGGTTGTTGCCCTAAAGACTCAGTGGTGGAAGGGGGTAGATTGTAGTTTGTAGGAAAATGGCCACTGTATTGAAAGTGCTAGAGTTTGGAAAGAATGGGGTTCACACGCCAGGATTCCCATAATCTGATGGGTCTCTCTACAACAAATTCTATCCCTTATGGATATCCTGGCACTTCCATGATTATGTTCTAGGGCTGAGCTTAAAGCAGTCAGGTGGATTGCTATGTCAGACTGGGATGTTGTAGCATGACTGGCAAAGTTTTGAGGAGGCTCAGGGAGCATGGGTTAGGGTGGAACACATAAAAAGGAACCAGGTGCTAAATGGTGAGGATTTAGGAACTTTGGAGTCACTGAAGCAGGGACTGGAATGGCCCAGGCATGGGCCTGCCAGGCACACAGCAGTTAGATTTCAGATGTGAGAGCAAGGAAAGGGGGTAAAAGCAAATCAAGATTTGAGGAGTCTTTGCAAGTACTGACTGAAAGAAAGCAAAGGAAAGCCTTAGCAGGAGAAGACAGAGAGGCAGTGTCAGGTCAAATTATAGACAAGCGAGAGTGAGTCAATTTTCATGGCAGGGAAATGGAATGTAGCATTGTGTTCTCGATCCAAATTTGAAGAAGACACAAAAAGATGGAAGACCATTCCATGCTCTTGGATTGGAAGAATAAACATTGTTAAAATGTCTATACTGCCTAGAGCCATCTATACTTTTAATGCCATTCCGATCAAAATTCCACCGGTATTCTTCAAAGAGCTGGAGCAAATAATCCAAAAATTTGTATGGAACCAGAAGAGACCCCGAATCGCTAAGGAAATGTTGAAAAACAAAAATAAAACTGGGGGCATCACGTTACCTGATTTCAAGCTTTACTACAAAGCTGTGATCACCAAGACAGCATGGTACTGGCATAAAAACAGACACATAGACCAGTGGAACAGAGTAGAGAGCCCAGATACGGACCCTCAACTCTATGGTCAGTTAATCTTCAACAAAACAGGAAAAAATATACAGTGGAAAAAAGACAGTCTCTTCAATAAATGGTGCTGGGAAAACTGGGCAGCTATATGTAGAAGAATGAAACTCAACCATTCTCTTACACCACACACAAAGATAAACTCAAAATGGATAGAAGACCTCAATGTGAGACAGGAATCCATCATTTGTGAAACAGAGATAAAAATTCTTCTTACATGTTATATTGGGAATGAAAATTAAATGGATCGTGCAGGCAAAACCATTTTGTAAACAATAAAAGATGGTCATCATGAGCTTGGTGGTCTATTTCCTTACAGGGCTAATAGGCGGGGGGTAGGCAAACATTCCTGTGGTGAACCACACACTTTTTTGGCAAGAGGAAGGACTTCTGACCCCACAGTAGATCCTAAAATGGACTTACTAGCTACTCTGTAGTTCCAAAATATAGGATGTCTTCTAATATTTGTAGTTTTTGCTTATTCATATGAATTTTTCTTTGTTATATCCCATTATAAACTTTTAAACAATAACTTTTCAAGGATAGGGACTTTCAGAATGGGATAAAAACTGTTGGGCCTTTTCCAAGGAAAATAATTGGACATCCCTACTTTACTGTCACTGATGCCTAGGTTGGGCAAAACTAAGCAAGTAGCTTCCTTTACAGAATCCTTTTGGGCGCATTTCTGTCTGGCTGAGTGTGGTGTACAATGAGCAGGCCAAAGGGTAAACAGTCTGGGGGTAAGCAGAGTTTGGTCAGATCCAGCACACTGCCCTCACAGGAGGAGAATAAAATTAGAAGACAAGTAAATTCTTAGTAATTGTTGTGAAATTCCTGCTTCCCTCCTGGGCTACTTGCGAAAGGCCTGACTACTAGGTGGGAACCACATAATAAATCATACAGCCTTGAATGCTTGGCTGTTCTGCTGGACAAGACTACTTATATGTGGAAAGAGGACTTTCTTAATGGGCCAATTGGATAGAAATAATAGCAACATGTCATTCTTTCATGATGTCTCCCTTGAAATATTTCCCCACTTTTTAATGGAAAGATTCTTGGTACAAAGCAGTTAAGATAAAGGGTTTGGTTTTGATCTATAATTCAAGAGCAAAAGAGATCCTAATGATACCAGAGGAGCCATATAAGTAACTGTCATGCCTGCCCTTCCCACCTTCATCTGTTCCTCCCTATAGGTTAATGGGCTTTCTGGAAATTGGTCATTAGGAATTGAAAAGCTTCACATACATCACAGGTCCTATTCTGGGTCTATTTTTTATTCACAGAACTTCTGGCACCCAGGGTGGGGGTTTTTCATACTAAGCAATTTTCCAATTTGCTGTAGACACCAATAGGGTGTCCTGCCGTCTAATTGAATTCTGACACTACTACCTGGAGTTAGCACAGACCCCACAGGTGAAGGGCTCAGTTGCACAAGACTAACCCGTACTTCAGCCTTCAAACACAAGTATGGGTTTCTAGGTCGCCAGACTGCTGTTCAACTTGGGTACAAATTGGGGTTTTCCATGACTCCCTCCTCAGATTTGGAAATTTGCCATAATGGCCTATAGAACTCAAAGAAGCACTTTACTTACTGTCACTCGTTTATTATGAAGGATATTATAAAGGACTCAAATGACCAGCCAGATAAAGAGGGGCATAAAGTGAGGTCCAGAAGAGTCCCTGGTATAGGAACTTCTTTCCTGGTGGAGTTTGAGGTACATCATCCTCACGGCAGGTGGACGTGTTCATCAACTCAGAAGCTCTGTGAACCCTGTTGTTTGCATTTTTATGGAGGTTTCATTATGTAGATGTTGCATGATCAGATCATTGGCCATTGGTGATTAACTCATTCTCCAGACCCTCTCCCTCCCTCTGGGGTACGAGCTGAAAGTTCCAGCCCTCCAGTTACGCGCTTGGTTCCTCTGGCAACCAGCCTCCTTTCCGAAGCTATGTAGGGGCCACCAAGAGTCACTGCATGAGTATAACCTCAGGTGTGGTTGATAGGGGCTTATTAGGGATAACAACAGATGCTCCCCTCACCCCTACCACTCAGGAAATTTTGAGGATTTTAGAAGCTCTGTGCCAGGAATTGAGCATAAAGATCATATATATTTCTTATTATATTAGAACAGCTCCCCTATTTTGAAAAAGTTTGTTAGTATGTAATTGTTAGTAATTCTTACATAGATTCAAGAGACTATGATCAGCTTCCATCTGAAATAACTCCTCCACAAATATTTCTACCATTGGGATCCTAGTTTTGAAATAAGATATTGAGCATCTACACTAAAGTTTAATGTGTTGAGAAGGCAACTTATCAGTTGTTATTAATACCTTATTAAGAATTATTTAGTTACATTGGGTTGGGAGGAAAAAAAACAAAGCCTGAGAATTTTGATGAGGCAGAATTGCAAGGAAAATTTCTGAACTTAGCAGGACACTTCAGTGGGTTTCCTGATAATCGAATTGGAGGAAAGACTTCATTGATCACAGATTGAACAAGATGCTAGTATTGGGGGTGGGGGTGTGAGATGTGTGGGTGTTAAGATAAATATGATATGGTTTCTGACTTTAACAATTTCACTATCCAGTAGGAGAACTAGACATATACAACTATAATTTTTAAAACTTTTATTTTATTATGAGCAGATCATTTCATTATCATATGATACAATCAGGGAACACATACGTACTATGGGAAATAGATCATGAAGATTCTGGGTGATATTTGCAAGAGCAATTTTTGTGGAGTCCTGTGAATAGAAGCAAATTTATGTTGAAGAGTGAATGAGATGCAAGGAAGAAGAGAGACCGTGCTAAAAAATGTTAGGTGTGAGTGGAAGGAGAGGGAGAGGGTAGGCCTTAGAGGTAGTCCACTTGGGCCGAGGAGACTTATGAAAGGTGGGAGAGACCTGAGCAGGATGATGGGCAGCCAGGAAGAGGTTATAGATGCAGACAAGGGAGATGGCAAAGAGAGGGCAAAGAGAGCAGAGGGGATAAGGGCAGACTTTGACCTGACTGTCTGACATCTCCTTTCGGCATCATAGGGAAGGGATGCAGGTGTGGAGACTGTGGGAAGCTGAGGTTAGTCCTGTCTGACCTACTTACTACTTCCTTATGAAAACCAAGGAAGACAGAATAGAAAGTGGATTCCAGGTAGAGAATTTAGAATTTCTAAGATTCCCTGTAAAAAGTCCGTACATTAGATTTACATTTAAAATACCAGTACATTTTTGGTAAATATCATCTAAATGCAGTAAAGTATATAAAAAAATCACTTACAGTCCCAGAATACATTATTATATTTTGTTGGATTTCCTTCTGGTAATTTATTTATTCATATAACTGAGATGCTTCTGTGTGGGTGGCTGTATGTAGACACCTTGTTTGAAATATTACCTTCTTCAATTCATGTGTCACTTGTTCTTTTGCACACTCTAGAACAGAGTGCCATGTGGCCAGTGACCATTCACTAGATGATCTTGGCTATTATATCCTCAGCATTAACACTGTGACTTGCACGAGTTAATACTTCATGTATATTTATTAAATTAGTATGTTTTGTTAATATTAGAAGGTGAACATTTCTCCCATGTCAATATTATTTTAAGGTATTTTTAATGACATCCTAGTGTTTCTTGGCATTGTGCATACACACACACACACACATATATATATATATACAGTCATTTATTTAATAATTCCTTGTCCATTAGAGGCATAATGAAGCTTTTACAATGGTCTAATGATGCTAGTTAGTGATGGCTGTTATGTATTGAATGCTGGTTGTTATGACCATTCATTACTGTGCTTTATACACATTATTTTAGTGTATCCTGCCAACATCCCAATTTGGTTAAGTGCTATTATTATATTAAGCAGCTGAGGAAAATGAAGCTAAGAGAGATTTTAGTAACTTGACTAGAATCCTAAAGACAATGAGTGACGTAACTGAACCCAGTCCTCTGTCTGTTGACACAGCCCGCGCTTCATCATTCTTCCGTGCTGCCTCTGGCCAGAGGCTAACTCCTGTTGTTCAATCACTAAACATTTGCCCAGCACCTATAATGTGAGAGACAGTGTGTAGGCACAAGAGAGAAGAACAGCCCTGAACATCCATCTCTGGATGGAGACTTAGGATATCAGGTGTGGCTTAGTGGGTTAAGGGTCTGCCTTTGGCTCAGGTCATGATCCCAGGTTCCTGGGATGGAACCCCATGTAGGGTTCCCTGCTCAGTGCTTCTCCTTCCTCTGCCCCTCTGCCTGCTTGTGCTCTCTTTCTCTGAAATAGATAAATAAAATATTTAAAAAAAGAAATAAGGTATGTACCAGAAATGGGAAAGGAAAAACTTAACGCCTGCTCCCCAAGAGGTTCAAAAATCCAATTCAACTTAATTTTGAAAAGCTTACTAGCCATCATTTATGTGCCAGGCCCTGTATTAGGCACCAGGGGCATTACTGCGAATGAGAAAGCCTGGTGCCCTGACCTCGTGAAGTTCATAGACTAGTGAGACGAGGGCATTAAATCAGAGGATACTCAAGCAGGGCACTTTAGTGGACTATGAGAGTGTGTAGCAAAAATAATACGCCTTGTCTCAGGGTTCGGGGAGGGTCTCCTGCAAGCAATATTATTTCAGGTGAAATGTGGACGTTAAGTAGGAGTTAGCCAGATGGAAAAGGAGAGGAGGCATAGTGGTGGGAATTTGAGGGAAGGCTGGAACCAAAGAGGAACAGGGCAGACAGACTAAGGGAGAGGAAGAAGTCCAGCTGACTGGAGCAGAGACCAGGGAGTGGGACAGGGTGGAGGGAGTGAAATGAAGAGTGTGGAAGTTGATGTGGGCAGCTAACACAGAGCCTAGAAAGTCATGCTAGTGGTTTTTTTTTTTTTTCCTTCTACCTAGGAGGTGATGGGAATCCATAGGAGGTTGTGAAAAGGGGTATGATATAGTCAGATGTATAGAGAAGTTTGCTGTGCTGCAGTGTGGCAAATTGATTGGAGAGGGTGCAGTGAGTGGGGAGGTGTTGTAGTCGTCCGGGTGTTGTAGTCTAGCGGTGTGCTTCAGACCTGGGGCAGAGCAGTGTGGAGACGTGAGATCGGGTGGGTTGGGATAGGATATGTGCTAGACTGGATTGACTGAGTGCCTGGAGACAAGAGTAAGGGGGAGAAAGGGTCATGCCTGACTCTCACAACTCAGTGAGCCTGGGGTCACTTACTGAGATGGGGAAGAACGAGATTTTGGAAGGATGGTTAAGAACTCAGTGTTGGACACTTTAAATTTGTTTGTCAGAAAGATATGCCAATGGAATGTCCAGGAGGCTGCTGGATATGTAGGTTCTAGATGAAGGTCTCAGTGAAGAAACATATACAGGAATTATCAGTAGTAACTGATTCTCTGAGGTGGGGGGAGTCTGCGTGGTGAGAGGGTGTTGATAAAGGGGTGTAGGAGGAAGAAGCCCTGATGGGTGAGAGAGTGGAGGAGCAGAACGCAAATGAGACTGCAGTGAAAACCAGGTACGGGGGCAGATATTTTGGAACCCATCTGATGAGAGTGTTTTTCTCATAGAAGGGAGTAATCGAATGTTACAGACTCCTGAGAGGTCAGAAAAAAACAAGAGTTCAGAGTTGCCTGTGGATTTTACAACCTCTAAGGCAAGGGTGACCTTAGCAAGAGCAGTTTTGGTGGTGTTGAGGCAGAAGGGGTCTGGCCGTGTTGGAGGGGGTGAGGGGACGGGGCTGGGGAATTGGGGGGTGTGAGGGGAGGGAGGTGGAGGTTGAGTAACTGGTGGGATGGACACACTGGCCTCCAAGGTCCTGGAGCCCATTCCGCGCAGCCTGCACCGCACTAGGGGTGGAAGACATGGGTGGTTAATGGGTGCTGGCGAGCCTGAGTTGTGGCAGCTCCAGTCCCGGAGGAAGGCTGTCATGAATTTTCCTGTTCGTCATTATAATTTTATGGGGGTAATTTGTTTTGCTTTGTGACTTTTTAAGAACTGGCACCAAAAGAAAAATGAGAGGCTTTCCAGGGACAGCTTCTTTGACAGCTCGACAGCACTACACACACCCTGAGAAAGTTAAGGCTTAAAGGGGGTGAGAAAAACTTGGAGGAAATTTATTAATTGTGTTTCAAGCTGTGCACAGTGCAACAGACTAACAGTATATTAAGCCTTTTCCTGCAAGGCTGCCATTCACCTAGCTCCAGAAATATGGGGATAAAAATGGTCTGTGAAGTGAGAAACTCAATCAGGATATATAGTAGGGCTATTGGAAAAAATGACCCAGCACTCATGAGAAGCTTCTGGCTTTTTATTGAGAATCATTCCTCAGAGAAGCCAGTCTATTCTTAAAAAAATTGCTGGGAGAAATTCTGTGGGGCTCTGCATCAGTTACTACGATCCTTTCTTGTTTGAACAACAGGAATTTCTGACCTAGGAGATTGTATATGGGACACATATATACATCAGAGGTTTTTCTTGACTTTGCTATACAACATTTTTTCCTCCTGAGTATTTTTATTTCTAATTAGGTTTCCCTCAGTGACTATTAAAATGAACTTGCTTTGTCTAAGCACACCTATATGGATTGAGAAAAAAAGCAGTGTAGCTCTCTGGGTGATGAGGAGGAACCGATTTTTGGCTAAAGTTTTAATTTTGCTGTAGAGATTCCGCAACATGGAAGATCCGTAGACAGGTGATCTAAGCCTGACTGGACCATGGGATCATGAGTAGGGTCCCCCAGGGGTGACTGTGGAATATGTAAGGGAAGTGACACAGATCTCAAGAACCAGGAACTGAGTTGATAGCTAGGGTACAGGGCGTGCCCAGACTATGGTCCAGCCAAGTCAGTCACTTTGAGTGTCTTTCTATCAAGAAATATGACAGGTGAGTAAGTTACACTTAAAATTCCTAAGCCAGTTCTGTAGGCTCAGTGCCATGGGCTGCAGGTAGTTGCTTTAATCGTGGGTCTTCATGGTTGCCCAGAAATTATTTTAGTATCTGGGAATATGAATTGAATTAATTCTAAGACCCAACAGATATGGAAAACGAAGAGTCTGTTGAGATTGGTTAAGCAATTAGATGGGGGCCCTGAGCCTTCAGGCCCTCATTATTTGCAGTCTTAGCTGTGAGGGCAAGAGCCAACTTCCTAAGTCTCTAAAATACTGTATAGCTTGGAACTGAGAGACGGTAGTCAGCACTGGGTGCATTTTCTTAAGAGTGGTCAGTCCTGAGTCTCTTAAGTGAAAAACTCCCAATTTTATTCTAAAATGCCATCTTCTTAAATACTTTCTTTATGATTATCTTTTCTTTTTTAGAATTCCCTTGAGCCCAGACATTCTTCTGTATTCAAAGGAACTTCCTTGATGGAATTAGTTTCAGAACATGAACTTGAAAATGAGTTCTAGATTTAAAATGGGACTATGTTCAACAGCCCAAACTATATCTGAATCCTTACTGTGGCTTTTAACACTGTTTCTTCACAATGTCTCCTTTAAAACCAAATGTTTTTTTCCCCCCAAGGTCTGGAATAAAATTTTTATTCCAGTTTTATTGAGAAATAATTGACATATATCACTGTATAAGTTCAAGGGGGTACAGCCTGATAGTTTAATTTACATATACTGTGAAATGATTACCATAAATTCAGCTATCATTTGTCTTCTCATATAGATAAAATACAAAGAAAAGAAATAAAAAAGAAAAGAAAAAATTTCCTTGTGATGAGAGCTCTTAGGACTTAATCTTTTAATGAATTTCTTATATATAATAGAGCAGTGTTAACTATAGTCATTATGTTGTACATTACATTCATAGTATTTACTAATATTTTTTAATCTTTTTTTAAAAAGATTTTATTTATTTATTTGACAGAGAGAGACACAGTGAGAGAGGGAACATAAGCAGGGGAGGTGGGAGAGGGAGAAGCAGGCTTCCTGCCAAGCAGGGAGCCTGATGCAGGGCTCGATCCCAGAACCCTGAGATCATGACCTGGGCAGACGGTTAATGACTGAGCCACCCAGGTACCCCTCTAATCTTTTTTAAAAAGTGTGTGTGCTTTTTTAAGTGTGCTCCTTAATCTCCATCTCCTGTTTCACCCATCCCCCACCCACTGCCCCTCTGGTAACCATCACTTTGTTCTCTGTAGTTAGGAGACTATTTCTTGGTTTGTTTTTCTTTCCTCTCTACCCCCTTTGCTCATTTGTTTTGTTTCTTAAATTCCACATATGAGTGAGATCATACGGTATTTGTCTTTCTCTGACTGACTTATTTCACTTAGCATTATACTCTATAGTTCCATCCATTTCACTGCGAATGGCAAGAATTCATTCTTTTTTATGAAAAGCCAAACTTTTAAAAAAAGGAATGTCCATAAATTTGTCAAATGCCTTCAGATTAAAAATCTCATCGGAATCCTAATGGGTATGGAAATAATGCCAACTTTCAGGTTAGGCAGCTACCCAAACTCTAAAGTATAATTTCTGTTGCTAGGAAATTATCTAATGTTGATAACACAATAGTTTTGAGAAACTAATAAAATTCAAATGATATCACTGCTATGTAGTTTGGCCAAATTTCAAAGTTGGTCTTAAAATTTGTCTTAAAATTGGATGACAAATAAGGCCTATCTTCTGTATATTGAGTCAAGTAAAAATATAATCTGAAAGAAGGTTAATTCATTAGGAAGCTTATTCAGACAATTTTGAATTCAAAATTGAATGTCTTAGTGAGAAATGGGAATTGGATTAAACAAGATGGTAAAAATGTTAAAATACTCTTTATTTAAGAAAATTAAAGCTTTTTATGTACATATACAAATGTATATGTGGATATATGCAGAGAGAGGGGAAAGTGCATGGGGGAGAAGGGGGAGAGGCAAGGGGGAAAGAGAGGGGCGAGGGAAGGGGAGAACATTCAGATTAGAAAGGAAGTAAGACAGCACCACAGGTAGAGTGAATTTATAGGTGTACATTTAATTGCTGATTTTCTGAGCTGTTATCTTAACTCTATTGAATCATTCAGGTACACATTCCTTTTGTCCTCCTGGGTTCGGTGACATTAGGGTGCATCTTGAGAAGTTGTAGGAGATTTGCCTTGTTCCTATTGGTCTTTGGGATAATTGGCTGATTTCCCCTAATCCTTCTCTTTCTGATCTGCGAGGTTCCACTTTATGCCTCTTTGCTGACGTTCTGCCTGCTCTTTGTAATTGCTTCCTGCTCTGTGCTGCTTTGTCAGAGACCCTAAAGCCGGTTGAGGACAGGAATTGTCACTGATTTCATGATTGCTTCTTAGAGAAGCAATGCTATAAACAAGCCTTATATTCAAAATACTGCATTATGTATTTCTGGTGCCAAGTAATGTACTGAGGGTTTAAATATAATGCATGCCTTTCCAAATGGTGGGAATTAAGGGAGAGTTTGATGTACTCAACAAGCACATAGGCTTTCCAAAAGTTGGGGCATTTTTCAGGGGTATAGCCCATGTTGCTCAAATAGGAGGAAATGCAGAGGAAAAGAGAGCTGGCAAGTTTTCTCTGTTAAAAAGGTTTTATTTTTTATTAAAGAATTTGTAGAATCTGAGGGTCAATAGGACACTTTTGGGAACACCTTTAAACTCACATGATTTAACCCTCTGTTTTTATTTACTTATTTGTATTTTATTCATTTATTTAAATTTTAGTTAACATACAGTGCAATATTGGTTTCTGGAATAAAATTTCGTGATTCATCAGTTACATACAACATCTAGTGCTCATCACAAGTGCCCTCTTTAATATCCATCACCCATCTGGCCCATTCCCCACTCATTTCCTTCCCTCAACCCTGTTCTCTATTGTTAAGAGTCTGTTGTGGTTTGTTTTCCTCTTTCCTTTTTTTCTTTTCCCCCTTCCCATATGTTCATTTGTTTTCTTTCTTAAATTCCACGTATGAGTGAAATCATATGGTATTTGTCTTTCTCTGACTGACATATGTCACTTAGCATAATATACTCTAGCTCCTTCTGCTTCGTTGCAAAGGGCAAGATTTCATTCTTTTTGATGGTGGAGTAATATTCCTGTGTGTGTGTGTGTGTGTGTGTGTATCCATCCCCCACATCTTTTTTTTTTACTCTTTTTAAAAAAATTTATTTGACAGAGAGAACACAAATAGGAAGAGAGGCAAGCAGAGAGAGAGGGAGAAGCAGACTCCCTGCAGAGCAGAGAGCCCGATGCGGGGCTCTATCCCAGCACCCTGAGATCATGATCTGAGCTGAAGGCAGAGGCTTAACCCACTGAGCCACCCAGGCGCCCATACTCCACATCTTCTTTATCCGTTAATCAGTTGATGGACTTTTGTGCTCTCTCCTTAGTTTGGTTATTGTTGATAATGCTGCTATAAACATCAGGGTGCATGTACCCCTTTGAATCTGTAGTTTTGTATCCTTTGGGTAAATACCTAGTAGTGCAATTAGTAGGTTGTAGGGTAGTTCTACTTTAACTTTTTGAGGAACTTCCATGCTGTTCTCCAGAATGGCTGTACTGGTTTGCATTCCCACCAACAGTGTCAGAGGGTTCCCCTTTCTCTGCATCTTCACCAACACCTATTGTTTCTTGTGTTTTAATTTTAGTCTTTCTGACGGGTGTGAGGTGGTGTCTCATCATGGTTTTGATTTGCATTTCCCCAATGATGAATGATGTTGAGCATCTTTTCCTGTGTATGTTAGCCATCTGTCTTCTTGGGAAGAATGTCTATTCATGTCTTCTGCCCATTTGTTTAACTGGATTATTTGTTTTTTTTGTTTTTGTTTTTGTTTTTGTTTTTGTTTTTTTTTTGGGTGTTGAGTTTGATAAGTTCTTTATAGATTTTGGATATTAATCCTTTATCAGATGTGTCATTTGCAAATATCTTCTCCCACTACATAGGCTGCCTTTTAGTTTTGTTGATTATTTCCTTCACTGTGCAGATGCTTTTTATCTTGATGAAGTCCCAATAGTTCATTTTTGCTTTTGTTTCCTTTGCTGCAGGAGACGTGTTTAGGGAGAAGTTGCTGTGGCTAAGGTCAAAGAGGTTTCTGCCTGTGTTCTCCTCTAGGATTTTGATGGTTTCCTGTCTCACATTTAGGTTTTTCATCCATTTTGAATTTATTTTTATGTGTGGTAAGGAAGTGGTCCAGTCTCATTCTTCTGCGTGGGGCTGTCCAATTTTCCCAGCACCATTTACTGAAGAGACTGTCCTTTTTCCATTGGACATTCTTTCTTACTTTGTCAAAGATTAGTTGACCATAAAGTTGAGGCTCCATTTCTGGGCTCTCTATTCTATTCCACTGATCTGTGTGTCTGTTTCTGTGCCAGTACCATTCTGTTTTGATGATTACAGCTTTGTAATAGAGCTTGAAGTCTGGAATTGTGATCCCTTCAGCTTTGTTTTCCTTGTTCAGAATTTTTTTGGCTACTTGGGGTCTTTTATGGTTCCATAAAAATTTTAGGATTGTTTGTTCTAGCTCTGTGAGAAATGCTGGTGGTATTTTGATATGGACTGTATTAAATATGTAGATTGCTTTGGGTAGTATAGACATTTTAATAATGACCCTCTGTTTTTAAAGGAACAATAATATCCCTTTGAACCAAAGGCTTAAAAAACAAAGAAAAAATGCCATACCTAAAAATCAGAAGTCATGATTTTTAAACATGAAACTGAAAATCTGGTTTCCTGGAAAGACTGATCAGCAACATTATTCCAGATTTTGTGTATAATAGTTGAACAGAGCATCCTTTTCTTGTAGACAGTTCTAAGTAATTGAACTTTTGTATTTTTTCCCTAGAATCTGAATAACCTGAGAAAGTAAAGTTAGCCTTTTTTTATGGTCCTGGTCTAGACCTACTGCTGTTTATTATTACTTATGGTAATTTTTTCCCTCCTACAGTGTGTTAGGCATTATAAACATTGCTGTCGTGCTTTTATTGGCTTGAAATGCTACTTTAAGTGTGCAAAAACTCATTTTCTTTTTTTTTAAAGTTTAATGTGGTTTTTTTTTAAAGTTTAATGTTGATTTAAGAAGTCAGTTGCTTCCTGAAAAATGTGACTGTAGCTAGATTAACACTGTCAAATACTAGTTAAATCTTTTGTTTAATGAGATCAGATTGTAGATTTGATTGTAGATAGGGTTTAAGAGAGAGTAAGAAACATGTCAGCTTGCCTGGCCCAGTTTTTTGTGTTCCTGCCCTTCCTCCTGCCCCTACTCTATACCTACACACATGGAAAGCCCTCCTCCAACATAGTCCTTGCACATGCAGGGCTCAGTTCATTTTTGTTTTGCTCGCCATCACCTCCCACAACTTCAAAAGTTTTGATTTGTCTATAACCAGTACTAAGCCACCTATCATCACAAGGAAGAAAATGCTATTCATGGCCACTGACTGACCTGATTCTTATCTCACCGTCTCATAATACATGCAGTGATCATTAAGACAAAGACTAAACAGGATTTCTTAGCCTCAGTACTATTGGCATTTTGGGCTGAGTAATTCTTTAGTGGGTGTGTGTGTGTGTTCTGTGTACTCTAGGATGTCTAGCAGCATCTCAAACCTCTATCCACTAGATGCCACTAACAACCCCAAGTCGTGTCAACCCAGATTGTGTCCAGATATTGCCAAATGTCCCATGGAGGGCAAAATCAAACCCCCGTCAAGAACTCTTAGGCTAAGAAAATATGCTGGTTTTATGGAACACATCTTCCTGCAAAACCAACATATCAGGGAACATTTCTTATTTACTGGTACATCTCCATTATCTAGGATAGTTCCTGGTACAGGAGAGGGTCCAGTGGTTCTTACAGGCATTCTTATCAAGAGGCCAGAATATGATGTATCATGTGATAGTGATCTGTTTGCTTCTATTTTCTGGCTTAGAGTAGGTGCTCAATTAATGTAGTTTTTCAATGACTACATGAAAAATGAAAGAATGACTTTCCCACCTAGGACATTAGACCTTGAGAGGAAGGTAGATCTAAGCTGGGTGTTTCTATAATTCAATGATTCTTCAAGTTGGGGTGTCCCCTTCCTGCTCTCTGTGGAAACGTGCGGGTGCTATGGCTGTGTTACTCCTTTTGCACAGAGGAAGGCAGTTCTCTTCAAAGGAAGTCTGTGGCTCATGGTTGGATTCTGAAATTTTGATTTGTTGTCTTGGCCAACATTTAAAAAAATAGAAATAGGATAAGATAGAAGAGAAAATATTAGAATACATCCTACCTTATCAAGGTAAGTGTTGTTCCTTAGCATTTTTACTTTATTTTGTGCTTATTTAGGTCCTGTGTTGTAAATTAAAAAATGGCTTTGATTGTGGGCCCTTCTCAGAAAAGTTTGAAAGTTACTTGCTGGGGAGCACCCAGGGTCTGTGGAGACCAGAGCAGAAAGCTGTTTCCTAGTGTGTGGGTTGATAAGTGGAAGGCAAGAGAATGAAAAGAAGGGTGTAGAGAATACCATAGAGACCCTGGCCTTTGGGGGAGATGTCTGCATTTCTGATAACACAAGGAGGCGTGGCAGTCTTTTGGCAGGTATGCTGGGGTGGGTGGCAAAGGGAGGAAAAGTCAATTAACCATGGGTTTAAGCCTAGAAAGCAGTATCTGTTGTTCCCCTTGTCCTTTTTTCTTTTTCTTTCTTTCCTTTTTTTTTTTTAAAGCACAAAGAGAATACAGCTATTCTGTCTGCAGAGTTTCTTTTCTTGGACCCATGAAAAATGATATCGGTGTGTTTTTCACTGGCCTTCTGTTTATCCAAACTGAAGAGGTCTGGTGTTACATTAGTCTGATCAAATGTACTTGCAATAGTGTTGACTCAGATGATGGCAAATGGAGATATTACCTCTAAGGTAAAAGCCTGTCACTCACGACATTTAGAACAAGCATGGGCTAGCTGGAAATACCTCTTTTAACACTGTCAATATGAAGAACAAATGGATTTGAAAAACATATGTGCCCTTGGTTGATCTTTTTCCTATATAAAAGGCAATTTATTTTGAATTCAGAAAGTGACTGATTTTATAGACTAAAAAAAATTGTATGATTAAATTTCATAAAACCAAGTACTGGTATATTATTCATGAAAAAGATGATAACCAGATTTCCCTTTTCACTTTATTTTAAAAGCCATAGGGAAAAAGAGTTACCAAAAAAACCCTAGAATTAACAGCCAGGAATATTACAAATGAGGTATCTAGATTAAGCAAAGAATACTAAAAAAGGGATTTACTAATTTGAATATGCTTTTCTGAAAGTGTCTACATAGAGCCGCTTTCTTTTTAAACAATGTGTATAATGCCTCAGAGAGTGCTTGGATCCTTGGTTTTGTATAGGTTTCCAACACCAGATAAACTTAGCCCGTTGGGTATCCTTGCCAGGGTCATAGCTTAGGCCTGAAACTCTTTTCCTGATGTATTTCTTGTTTTCCATCCTAATCTGCTTCCAGATCCTCTGTTTTTTTTTTTGTTTTTTTTTTTTTTTTTAATTTTGCTACTAATGTTTCTCAATTCTATATTATCCCTTAGTCCTGATGACCAGCGTTTTTCCTTAACTAATTCTAATACTATTTTTTTCACTGCATCATGCCTCTTTGGATTTTATTTTTCCCAGACGTAGTGTCTGTTTAGAGCCTTTTACATTTAAATGGTCTCATGGATAGCATTCCTGTGGGACTCTTCTTTTTCTCCTGAGCAGAACTTACACCTAGACAAAAATATGCATGTTTATGAAGAAAAAAATAAGGAGTATGTTGAAAGTTGTAAAGTGAAGTAAAAGCTTATAGATAGAAGAGAAATCATGTGGGTTCTTTGTTTTTACTCTGTAGGCACTTTGGTGCCAGAGAAAGATCAAATTAATGTGAAGTCAGATGAACTATTAAAAATAATGAGAATTTATTAAGGCATTTGTACACAAGACAAAAATGTAAAAATTGATAGTGTTCTCAGTTCTAGCCAAAATCACCTAAACATGGAAGTGGGAAAAAATGTCCCATGTTTGACAAAACAACCATATCTAAAAGATGCTTAGCAATAAAGATAACAAGATATAGGACCTGTATAAAGAAGACCATAAAATTGTTACTGAAAGACATAAAGCAAGAGCTGAACAAATAGAAGGATACACCATGTTCTAGGATAGAAGGGCTTAAAATAACAAAGTATCAATTTTATCAAAATTAATAGATAAATCTACAATTCTCCGTAAAATTCCAAAAAGGTTTTTTTTAAAGAGTTGGATAAAATGATCTTATAGTTTATATGGAATGATAAATACTCATGAATAGAGTAGAAATTTTGAAAAAGAAAATTAACCCAAAGTGGCCGTCTTCTCAAGTATCAGAACATACTAACATCACACCATAGTAAGCAAATCAGTGGTATTGACAAAAGAATAGACTAAATGTTTAGAAGGGCTGAATAGAAAATCAAGAAATAGAACCCAACACACATGAGAATATGCAGTATTCACCCAAAACACATTTACTGCGTGCCCACTATATACCAAGTTTTATTCTAGGCATGGCAAAATTAAGTACACTTTGCTATTTAGAGGGGAAAAAGGATAGATTTTTTTTTAGAGTTGGCACAACTTGGCCATTTTTGTGGAGGAAAACAAAATTAAACCTCTCTCACGTTATATGCAAAAATACATTCTAGTGTCAAAGTACAATTAAAAAAAAAAACTTGACTCTCATATGAATATAAATTGAACACACGTCAAAGATTTATTTAACTCTTGAGTGAGGGATCTGCCAGGACAGTAAAACCAGTTCAAAGAGCATTTGGAGAACAGAAATTTATAGTTAGTCAGGAGAGGCAGGCTAGAACAGGCTTACTCAGAGACAAAACTGGTTCCTGTCCTAGAGGGAAGTAAAACTGCAGCTCTTTTTTCTCTGTTGAACAGAAATAATTTGCATCTCAGAAAAAAAAAACCAAAAAAAACAACAAACCTATGAGTCCACATGAAAAGTCATAGAGCCTGGTCCCTAATCAGTAGTAAATAGCAACTCAAACCTGGTATATCTCCTCATCTGAAGAACAGAGAAAAGGAAATTATCCTTCAATGGGTCTGTTAGACAACATACTAGTGTGACAATGAAGGGACATGCAGTCCTTCTTTTGTTGTACTTTCAAGTTTTGGGTGATTTTTCTTAATATCACATAGATTAAAACCTTACATGTGGATAATAAAGCAATTTCAAAACGTACCTGTAAGAAAATCCAAGCGATAAGTACATGTTCATTCCAGAGGTGAGGAGATTTTTAAATAAGACCGAACATTTAGACTTATAAAAAAGAAAAAGAGACTATAGGAAATTGAAAGAGGAAAAGGCTTTTGTGTGGAAAAAGATAATATAAACAAAAAATGGATTTGGAAAAATATTTGTAATGCAGAGGATGCATAGTAGGCTACTGTAAAAAGAACGCTTACAGATTGACAAGGAGATAAACACTCAATGGGAAAATGGGCAAAAGATATTCAGAGGCAATTCTGAAAAATAAAGATGCTCCAACTGATTAGAGTCTGAGGAAATGCATGCTAAAGCAACAGGCAGCTAGCCTTACACCTCAGAGAATGATGAAGCTTTAAAAGTTCCATGCATGGCTCATGGGCACAAGGGGAAGGTATCTTCACACTCTGTTGATAGAAATGTGCACTGTTATGGGGTTTTGGTTTTTTGTTTTTTTTTTTTTGAAAAAAAAAATAGCAATAGCTGTTAAAAGTAAACCTACATATATTCGTCAACCTAGCAAGTCTTATTTCTGAGAAACTGAAGGAAAAACACTAGGAGTTAATATATGTTCAAGGATATTTATTACAACTGGGCAAAAATTGGGAAAGAATGAATGCCTATCAGTAGGGGAATGGTGACCAAATGACGGAACATTCATGTCATCACAAAAAAGAATTGGGTCCAAACCAGGTGGTTAGAAGGAATTTCCCTGAGTTGTTATTGCATGAGAAAAGCAAGATAGAGAAAAGTCTGTAAATATGATTTCATTCTTATAAGGTAAAAATGTGGCCCCTGCAATATGTTTGTATATATGCAGATGTTCATGTACAATTATGTAAGCATGAAGAGAAATGTAGAAAGATAAATAACCTGGGTAGTTAATGTGAATAACAATGAGGGAACGAGGGAGAGAGAAAACAGAGCAAAATAGGGAAAGAAAAATTTAAAACATTGCACTAAAAATACAGCCCTAGAATGCTCGCATCTATGCATTTATGGAAAACCACATTTGTGTGTAGGTAAGGGGAAGATTTTAAAAAAGGTCTTGATTCTCATGAGAGAGAAAGATATTCACACAATAGGGGTCATTAGAAGAAGAGTAAGGGCCCAGAGCAAAGAAGCAGCGATGAGTAACTGGGACTAGAAACACAGATGCTTTCTTGGTCTCAGCATTGCTTGAAGCCCTTGCAAGTGGTGATTTCAAAGCTCTGGCGTCCTCTTGGATGTGTGACTTCTGTCCACTCTCCCCCAGTAAAAGGTTAGGCCTCAGAGACTGAGGAGAGATGAATTCTTTTGCATAAAGAAAGAGAAATTTGTGGTGGGGGGGGAGATGGGTAAGAGATTTTAAAAGGGAAGTTCCCAGAGGAAGACAGAGCCACTAGAGAGGATGGCTAAGCAACAAGGCAGGACAGTCAAAGGACTCAAATACAGGATATTTCAAGTTGATTCTAAATTTATTTGCTATAATGCCTGCACACTTCCTACATCTGTAAAGATAACAGCGCACTACCACAAAAAAAAAAAATTAGAAGCAGATGGAGGAGAGCAAGGTGGAAAGGTAGAGTAGATGTAGTAGGTTCATATCAATGGCCCTTTGATTGTCCAAGAAGTTTCTTGGAAGGTCAGGAGTAGGGCATAAAGCAAACTGGGTTTGAATTTTTTGGGGGTGGAATGGTCTCTTTATGAGATTACTGTGCATTCTCCCTCCCTTCTTCTTTCCTCCCTTCCTCCCTTCCTTTCTTCCTTCCTTCACCAGATACTATGATAGCAGATAATCATGGGATATAGCAAATAGTCAGACAGCATTGTTCTTGTCTTCCTGGAGTTCACGTCCTGTTAGAAGAGACAAGTACTTCTACAGTCAGTGAGTTATGGTTGTGAAGTGCAATGAAGAAGTATATGGGTGTTTGTAAGTTTATAGACAAGGAAGCTGGGTTAAAGTCCGGCATTGAGCCACTGAGGTTGTCTCTGTGCACACCTTATCAGCTCTACTTCCTGGCTTTTCCACCGAGGCCGTAAGAAAATAGGACAGAAGATTCGTAAAATGGCCAGGGAGGAAACAAATGGGTAAAGATGGAGTGGTGAGGTGTTTGGTTGTAAGAAAGCTAAAATTACTTGGCAGTTTTGCTTAGGACCACTCCTTAAGGGAAAAAGAACTGCCTTTAGTGTTGCCAGCATCAGTCACTCTTTCTGTATTTGGGCTTACGGGCCAAGCCTGGTGCTTCGGGAAGAGGGAAGCAAGCCGCCGTCGCTCCGCGCCCATGACTTGTTAAGCGCTGCACTTGGCACAGTTACCTTCTTTATGTCTCAGACAACTCTGTGAGGTGGGTATCCTTAGCACCTATTGCACATGTGAAGGATAAATTACAATGTTTAAACTATAAATTATACATGTTTAAAAGATACCTGTTTGAGTCCTTTTAATGATAAATGATACATGTTTCAAATCCATTTTCGTGTTTGTTTTGTTTTGGTGGCTGGTCAGTAACTGGCCCTTGGCTGTGCTGCCGCACTGAGATGCGGACGGAGAATCTGAAAAGGCCTCGCCGAGTCGCACGAGAGAACGTTCCGGAGGAAACCTCTGAGTGGGGAGGTAAAGCCGGCCGGGGTGGCGAAAAACCAGCTGGGTGGGATTCTGAGGTGGGAAAAGGTGAATTGCAAATCAGCCAGGCAGCGGGCTTTAAGGAGAGACATGCAAGAGAGGGTTTTGGGAAATCTGTCTGGGTGCCCTACCTATGGCACAACCTTTCCCTTTGCTCTTAATCACAGAAGACCGATATTCTTAAGGCTTTTGGATTTGTGTCTCTTTGGGCTGCTGAGAGAGTGAAGAGTAAGATGGGTGCATTAGGGCCCGTCTTAATCGTGGTCTGGGCAGGTGAGGACACCAGGTTCAAATGGCGTAAGGAGCTCTCCAAGTCGCTTCAGCACCCTGCCCTTCAGTTTTCTCCCTGTAAAATAAGGGAGAGACCGGGTGATCTCCATGATTTCTTCAAGCTCCCAATTCATCTGGGAAGAACAAGTTGCTTTTCACCCTGGTTAGGCCAGCAGCTTTGGCTCGGTTGGCTTTGGTGATGTTCAGTTCAGTGCTCAGCTGTGGCTGCCATGGGAAATGCAGACAATAACCCTGAGATGTTGGGTTAGGGAGGCGTTCCACCGCAGCGGGGCTGCGAGCCGCCACAGTCCTCCCTCTGTCCTCCCGGTGTCAGGGGACAGAACACAACAGCTGTCAGAGCAGCTTTGAATGAGCTTTTTCTTCCTAGGATGTCCTGCACCACCTGATTTGGGCTGGAGAAGGCAGAGCTTGCTTGTTCCCCTCTCCAGAGCCTCTCAGGGAAAACTTATCATCACTGTCAAGGGAACTTGACAACATCCCGACTTTTCTTTCCATCAAAACACAGAATACTCATTTTCTCATAAAGCTTCTTTAAAAGTAACATTGCTTTTCTGATTTTAAAAGTTACACAAGCTTTTGGGGTACCTGGGTGGCTCGGTTGGTTGGGTGTCTGCCTTCAGCTCAGGTCACGATTCAGGGGTCCTGGGTTTGAGCCCCTTGTAGGGCTCCCTGCTCAGCGGGGACTCTGCTTCTCCCTCTGCCTCTGCCCCACCCCCAGCTTGTGCTTGCGTGCTTTTTTTCTCTTTCTCAAATAAATAAATAAAATCTTAAAAAATGAAAGTAACACACATTTTCTACAGAATATTTTATAATTCAGTAAAGTGTATTAAGCAAAAAAAAAAATCAAAGTTTTCTATAATCTCATATTGAGAGTTAATTGCTTTTCATATTTGGTATATGCAGTTTCTGTCACTGTTCTCTGCCCTCCTTACTGCATTCATTCGTTTAACAAGTATTCACTGAACATCTGTGATGTGCCAGGCACTGTGCTCAGATACAGCAGTGAATAAAGTAGAGAGATTTCTGCCCTAAACCAGAGTATACCAAGTTTATATGTTTTATGACATGGTTATCATACTATAGATACATTTACTATCCTGCCATTTTTACTTTATGTTTATCACTGACGGGCTTATAGTCTTTAAAATATCAGTTGTAACAACCATAAGAGACTCTTAATCTCACAAAACAAACTGAGGGTTGCCGGGGGTTGGGGGGTAGGGAGAGGGGGGTGGGGTTATGGACATTGGGGAGGGTATGTGCTATGGTGAGTGCTGGGAAGTGTGTAAACCTGGCGATTCACAGACCTGTACCCCTGGGGCTAATAATACATTATATGTTAATAAAAAAATAACAAAAAACATCAGTTGTAACAACTGCATGTATGGTTTCTTGTGGATGCTCCTTCTTCCGTTTAGCCTTTTGTCTGAGTGGCTGATGCCATCTTTTTGCAGGTCTACCTCTTTCTTCTTTTTTTTCTTCTTTTTTCAATCATCTCCATCATCCAACTTAATATTGAAGCTTTTATTTCTTGGCCACCGCTAATTTTTCTAGGGATGGACATCAGAGCCAAGCTGAAACAAACAGTGCCTTTTTCCAGAGTTTATGGTTATGGAGCCAATGAGAGTAGCTAACATTTCCAGTCTGAGAATAGAAATAGGAGACTTTGTGGGGTGTTGGGGGGGGATGTCAGCAGTTAGGTCTCTTTCCAAGCTGGAGGAGGAGAAAAGGAAAGGAGACTGAAAGATAGACATTGGCAGAAGAGTGTGTGTGTGTGTGTGTGTGTGTGAGAGAGAGAGAGAGAGAGAGAGAGAGAGAGAGTTATGGGCAGAATGTTTGTATCCCCAAAATCATTTATGCAGCCCTAACCCTGTATGTGATAGTATTAGATACAGGGCCTCTGGGAGATAATTAGATTTATTGAGGGTCCTCTTTATGGGATTAGTGCCCTCATAAGAAGAAGAATCGAGAGAGCAATCTCTTTCGCTCCACATGCATACACCTAGGAAGGACCATGTGAGCACACAGTGAGAGTTGTGGCCATCTGCAAGCCAGGAAGAGACTCTCACTAGAACCCAATCATGCTGGCCCGCTGGGCTTGAGCTTCTGGCCTCCATCACTGTGAGGAAACAAATGTCCGAGGATTAAGCACCCATGGTATTTTGTTATGATAATCCGAGTTGACTGAGAGAGAGAGAGACAGAGACAGAAACAGTCCTGGGAGATATCCTAGTAATCCCAGTGCCAGATTGTCAGTTTTCTGCTCAGCCCTCAGCCTGGCTTTCTAGCTACCCAGCTTTTGAGTACCCAAGCTTACTGGTGTATTCTGATTTTGCCTAACCTAGTCTGACTTGGGTTTCTGTCACTGACCATCATGAGACTTGGCTTAGAACAGAGGAGTACATACTTTTAAAATTTATATTGTGGACCTCTTTTGAGACTCAGTTAGTATAGTTTTTGTAGCTTTGGTACCAATGTAGAAGGTAAAGGGATAAAAGCCAGCAATGAAGTGAATAGAGAGCCCACATCATTTAGGCAGAACTTGCTAGTTCTTAGGGATCACCTTGAAGCCAGAAGTCATAGGACTGAGAGATACTTTGGAGCCACCACCAAAATTCTTATAACCACAGACCCCTTTGAGATATCTAATCATACATAACTCATGTTTACAATAATAACTCACTGAAACTTTTGTCCAATATACTTCCCTGAAAGTCTTAGCTTTTATTAAAAATGAGAAATGAGCAAGAAGGAATTATTATTACCCTCAAGAAAAATGCCAGTGGTGACAAGAAGTAGCTGGTTAACCATGATGGAGCACCCCATAGGCTTCCGCTGGACCTGTGCTGGAGGGAAGAGCGGTTGAAGAATGTGGTTTGAAAACCCTGGCGCTCCCGGGTTTGGTCCTGATCAGAAATGGCAGCTCTTCATTTCAGGGACTTAATTCTGGCCCTGCTTTGCTCACATCTCTGCCTATATGCGGAAAGCAATGGGAAAGGATAGTATTTTTATATTTGGGAAGACAGTGTTTTATATGTGCAAAGCCCAAGGGCTCAGATGCTTTTTTCAGTCTCATTCTGGCTCTAATCAATGTGCAGCAGCCACTTTGTCACAGGTGTCCCCTTGGAAAGCTGTTGGCAACCACATGGCCATGAGGGGATCCAGGACGGTTTTGCTTTCAGCTTTGAATATAAAATGAGGTGTAGACTATCAAATTACTTAATAAATCATGTACTACATCACTGCTGATGGAACTCCCTTAATCACGTAGAGTTTTACGATGTCATGGAAATGTAAAGGAGAAAGAAGAAAATCCCCCCTGACGTGTGTGTGTGTGGGGCGGGGGGGGAGACAGGTCTGAAGATTCTAAGCAGCCCAGGGAGAACTGGACATTTCTAACATGTAATGGCTTGTGGTGTCTGATTTTACTTTCAGAGTGAACATGCGAGAGCAGCTGTTATCATGTGGGCATCAAAGGCACACAGGCAGCTCCATGACCAGGCCGGCACTGGGAATGTCATGGTACTAATGAGTTCCATTCACTCCTAAAAGTACGCATCAGCTTCTTCCTGACGCGGGATTATTTGATCCTCTTCTCCCATCATCATCGGGACTGTGTTTTGTGGGAAGGACATGGTAATTCCCACACCAAGTGATGAGGCTGAGGAAGGTTGCTTCCAGCGGCTTCTGCACTTCTCACTTCCTGTCTCGGTGTCCTTCCAGCTCCTGGACCCTGGTCTGTTGTTGCGAGCTTCCACGTCCCTCACCCTTACATGAGTGAACTCAAGCTTGGCTCCCACTTGGGGGCAGAAGGCAAAGAATCGATCCTACATTAACTCAGCAAATTGTATATTTCAGGCCCTGAACTGGCAGTACCCCATTGCCAGGAACTAGTTATCTCTATAAGCTAGAATTGTTTCAGTTGGAAGTTCCAAACCCAACTCAGATTGTTGTGAGCAAAAAAGGGAATTTTTTGTTTTATTTAAGTAAAAGCCCATGGGTACACTTTCAGTCCAGGCTAAGTCAAGGATAAAAATAATGTAACTAAAGAGATACCACAAGAAGAAGGATTGAATGCTGGCCAGTTAAAAATAACAGGTGCCCATCAGTGTCTCTTATATGCTGCACGGACACAATGAACATGACAGGAGTCTAAAATGTAGTGGGGGTATGATGAGTGTTAAGATGGCAAGTTGCAGCGTCCTCAAAGGAGGGGCACATAGCCCAGATGAGAGCAGAGTAGGACGGAGGAAACCTTTACAGAGTAAAGGATATTTACGTGAAACATGTGCCAGAGTTAGACGAGGGGGAATTAATGTAGGGGGTTGAGAGGAGAAGTGGTGAGTATCTTCTTTCTCACATGAAACTGAGAATGATGGTGTTTTCTAAATAAGGAATAAGAACACATTGTGTAATAGGTATAAATAAACTTAGTAAGGTACGGACTGTGTCAGGAAATCCATGATGTGTTGTCACCATCTCTCTTCCCTCTCCCCTATTATTAAGAGAATAAACATCCAATCTCACGAGTGGGCCCTGACGCTCATGGTGAAAGGAAACTAACAAAAATTGAGTGCCAATCACATGTCAGGTGCTTTTCTGAAATCTGCTCATTTAATCCTTGTCGCCATTCTATGAGATCAGTACAATTTCCAATTTATAGACCGTGAAACAAAGCGACAAGAATGAAAAAAATCAACAACAACAAGAACAAATCAAGAACAACAAAATCCTGAAGGATGCAGAGATTTAAACAATAAATTTAGAGTTCTACTGCAGGATTCAAACCGAGGTGTGCCTGCACCGATCCAGTATTCTGCCTGCCGCTGAATATACTGTTTTACTGGGGGGGTCTCCCGGAACTGATTCTCTGATCTTAATTGTTTAATGGGCCCAAGATTCTAAGAGTAAAAATTTAAATTCCAGCAGGCAGAAATTTGTTTTTACGTCCTGGGGAAACCAACTGGAAACGTGTCTACTACCTGGTCTACGTATGGTGAATAAAATCATCATATGATCTTGCCTCCCCAAGGCAAGGATGCTCAACTTGTATGCCCTCTATTTTGCTCAGTGTTGGTAGACTGAGTTCTTTATTTCTCACTGACAGAATCATATAACTGTATACTTGCCATGGGTTTGTACTGGGTGGAGTACATTTCCTCCTTCCCCCTCACCTTGACTTTTGGATTGACCACATACCTTGTTGTGGCCATTGAGATGTAGTCAGATGTGACACAAACAGGTACATGATATGTGCTTCTGCAGTCAGCTTGTTTTTTTTTTTTTTTTTTTGCATCCCGGTGAGTACCGCACAAGGTGAGCATGTCCCTTTGGCCTGGGCTCTGAAACATGACATGCAGAACAGATCTGCAACTCATAGCCTGGCGCCACGCCCAGCTGTTCCAGAACATGAGCTCATCGGCATGCAGTCTAGATCAGGTACACTACTTTACAGCTAGAAGAGGAAGAGAATAAATGAGTGTTACTGTAAACTGCTGAGTTTTGGGGTGTTCTGTTACACAGTATTGTTATGGAAGCAATTGACTAGTGCAAGCAGTGAGTAATTTTTTTCTGCAACAGAGTTGACTTGCTGTCTTAAAGATACCCATCAGATGTAACCGTGAGCTGAGAGGGTTATAGGTGCCTTTACAAGGGGTACAGTTTGCTCTTAGCAGGGGGTAAAATGGTTGTGGAAAGACATTGGATGCTTACTGGAATATGTGAGAACTTTGTTTCATGGGTTTATAGGGGAGCAAATAAAAGGCAACAAAGAATTCTTTTTTTTTTTTTAAGATTTTATTATTTATTTATTTATTTGACAGACAGAAATCACAAGTAGGCAGAGAGGCAGGCAGAGAGAGAGGAGGAAGCAGGCTCCCTGATGAGCAGAGAGCCCAACGTGGGGCTCAATCCCAGGACCCCAAGACCATGACCTGAGCCGAAGGCAGAGGCTCAACCCACTGAGTCACCCAGGCGCCCCAAGGCAACAAAGAATTCTAGAACAGTGATACTCTGCTCTAAGACTGAGTAAATGTTTGGATAAGTGAGTGAGTTTTTAGAAATCTTGTGAAAAGTTTTTCAGTCATAATGACTATATTGTCATTATTTCTGACTTCTTTGGTGTTGCTTTGTGGCTTTTAATTCTTTCTTACATGTGGACAAAAATTTTTGTGCTTATAAGTGTGCTGCAAGGACATAAAATTGAGCATTATTCCTCTAGTGTAAGGTTTTTAGAAATTGTTGCAAAGAGCTGTTCTTAGTTGCTTTACTGATTAGAGAGGATGAGCTACTTCTAGTTTACCCAAAATAGTACAGTGGTGACTGCAAAGGCACTTTGTTTCTTTGCTTGGAAGTTAAATATGAAAGCTTTGGGATTCTCAACTTTTTGTGGAAACACTGGAATGTTTTGGCTTATAAATCCTCAAAATATTGGCATTTACTGTTAATTTGCCTTGGGATATGTTAAACACATAGACTTTGTCTTCATTTGTTCAGCACATACATTGAGTGCCTTTCCTATATTGAGGCCTGGACTAGGTCCTAGGGATGCAGTGGTGAACAAAATAGGCACAATGTTTGCCCATGCAGTGTTTTAAGTGGCTTTTAACTCTGATTAACATTAAAATAATCGAGGGGGCATTAAAAAATGTAGATGCTTAGGTCTACCCAAGAGATTCTGGTTCCATCAGAAGGGGAGAGGGCATATCAGTATTTTTAAAAAAACTACCCTTGTTCCAATACGTTGCTGGGGTCGAGAGCTGGGGTTTAGCAGATAGTTAACATCTCTTAACTGTTACTCTGGACAAGGTACTGTACTAGGCACTGAACATGCAGGAGCTTGCTTTCTCCTCATTTGAGTCTAGAGGGGACAGATATTACAATGCCAATGGTACTGGTAAGTGGTTAGATAACTTTTGTAAGGCACACTGAGTATGCAGCAGACCCAGGATTCTAACACGGATCTGTCTTAACCACCATGCTACAATCTTTGTAATATGGTTTGCATGGAGTATTTACAAAAAAATGAAAATAAAATTTAATGCAATGAGAGCTTTGAGACATTGAAATCTAGACAGAAACTGGATAAAGCATTTCTGAAATAATGCTGCAAATCTATGGGAAATACAAAGTGATTTCCTAAAATTTGATTTGTACTTAATTTTTCAAGAGTTCTTTCTACTTTGAAAGTTTAAGTTTCCATATGCAAACCACTTCTTTTTATACTTTTTTCCTGCATCCCTCTCTCTTTCTCTCCCTATCACCTTCCCTCCCTTTTTCTCTTCTTCTTTCCCTCTCTCCCATTGTTCCTCTCTTTCTTTCTGACAGGGAGCCTGGCCCGGAGAGAACCGATCAGTCTGTGGTTGACACTGAGTGATGCTAACGTGTGTGCACATGCGAGTGTGCCCGCCCATTTATCAGATGCAGTGATAGGAAACTCCCCCACTCAACCTTGATTTGGGAATTTTTTAAGTCATCATGGAGATCGTCAGGCTGAAATTTGCAAAGGTACTAAATTCGGATTTAATATCACCTAACCTGATGGTTTCAGACAAAAACATAAAGGGTCAAAATTCCCTTCCTTATATATTCCCATGTTCAAGGACTTAAACCTTTTATAGGCTAGTTCAAAAACAAAGTAACCTGAAGCCAAATGTAAAACTTCCAAGTGCTCTGAGAACTGAGCGCTAAAACTTTCTCAGAGAGGTGTTTGTAGGACAGACAATACGAACCATGTTCATTCTCTGACTCTCAGCCCCACAGCCTGCCCCATCTGGTGAGCAGGGTATGCCACTAGTACAGAAGGAAACCAGTGGACGTATGCTTAAATGGTTTCACTGAGCCGAAATCAAATTTTCACCCATACCCTTGTCACTAAGCCTTCCAGACCGACATTTATAGACGTGTCAAATGTACACTGAGCTTGTCAAGCAAGGTAGAATTGTGTATTTCAAAAGCACCACTGACAACTGTTCTTCCATCAGCTGCTGCCTGAAAATTTTGTACGCACATGCATATGCATGATTTTGGGTACACCGGGACTCCCGTGCCAGATCGCACATGACCTGCAATCATTGTGGCCATTTTAGCGAGAGATTCTGTAGAAAAATAACTTTAAATTCCATCAATAGATCTGAATTACTGGCTTCTTCCTTGTCTCCTTTCATGAAGCAATAATTTATAGTTGTACCTTCTTTCTTGAACTGTGAAATCATTTGAAATTAAGAAATTCCCACCTCATAAGAGAATTTTTTTACTCTCTCAGCAAAAACTATACCTAATTTTTCTTGTGTCTAAATCATAGAACAACATGGCTTTTTCTTCTCTGATCCTTTTAAGCAATGAATCTTGAGTGGGGATGGGAGCCATCATCGTGGGAAAGTTTCCAAGCAGAACTCAACACCAAACTCTTTCTACTCTGATTTCTTCCTTACAGGGAAATGCTACAGTAGCAAATTTTATCCTGGATAGGTAGAAATTGCCTCTTGCTTCTGAAGAATCTTTTAAAGCAGCCACATATGTTCCTAGCACTGCATGCATACTGGTGGTAAAATTTTCATCAGAACTCTCTGGGAATAGTAGTTGTTCTTTATTTAATCTTTGTTCTATGCATGCATGAGTTTGTAGCATATACCAAACCACAGTCTCCCCCTCACCATTAATTTTTTTTTTCTTTTTATGTGCCTGCTGCTATGCCATAAATATTTCTTTTATGGTTGGGCATACTCTGACTCTTCATTAGTAGTTTCTAGAACTTTTGTCATAGCCAGGCAAAAACAGGAGCACCTAGCAAATACTTGGCAAAAAGCAAGTCACCAATCAATCAACTCATTCTCAAATTGAGGACAGAGGTAGGTGTGAAAAGTACATCTGGTCTGTGGCATCATATTTGGTTGGCAAGCACAACTGCCGAATATCTGATTGTGTTCTATGTTCTTTCGATGCTAAAGTTTATGTAAATGTTCTTTTCTTAAATTTGGGTTATTCCAGATTTCAGCTTGATTAATTCATAATTAAGCTTATTGAAGATACTTCTGTTTAGGAATCCCTGCACCAGACCCTCAGAGTAGGGGCAAGCATCATTTTCATCCTACTTTGTATGCGCTCTGACTGCGTCTTCGTTGTCACGGTCATTAATACCAACATTGCTGACTTTGTCATTGCTACTACTTACTGAGCAACTAATACATACCAAGTACTACACAGGCACTTAAAAACATTTCATCCAATCCTCACCACAAGTCTAGATATTACTATTTCTGTTCTACAAGTGAGAAAGTGGACACATTATAAAGGGTAAGCCATATGTCCTAAGAAAACATTTGATAAATGGCAGATTTGGAATTTGAACATCAAAACATCCCCCATGACCTAACAGCTGCATCAAAGGGGCAAAGTCATGGTGGCTGATCAAAAATCACTCTATCAGGCTGTTATGATAGTTGTGATATGTGAGATGTGGGCAGGTGTTTCCCATAATGCAAGGAAAATGTTTCTATGATGGTAATTAATTTAGAATTATTATATTTGCTATTGGAGAAATGACTTTTTAGAAGGAATTTGAATATATTACTTGAGATTCAAGCTCAAAGAAAGCTCTAAAAGATGAAGCTGCAATTTATGTGGATGTTTTTGCAAATTGGAACGTTTAATACACTAAATCCTTTTAATGCTACAGCATTATTCACAACGGGGTATAGGAGGAATGATTTATGCCTGTGATAGTCAAAGCAAATCTGGGTATGCATGGAAAGCTAATGGTGTTCTTGTTTCAAATGCTGGGATGGAAATTAATTTCACAAAACATTACACTTCAGCCAAATACTGTGTAGCATCACATTTACTGATGTATAAACTTGATGAATTAACTTTAAATTGACTATGAAATTGGCTATTCCAAACTATTTCTTTTTCCTATTATCTTTGTCTATCATCTGGCAATGGCTACTTTCTAAATAGTTCAATTTGCTTTCTAAAATAGTTCAACTTTTAAAGTTAAACACAGTAATCTGTCTTATATTCTTGTATGATTTCAGTGAAAGAAAATGCTATAAGAAATATGCCTTTAAAAATGTGCATACATATGCTAATATAAGAATGTTTAAAGGAGTATATATAAACTATTAATATTAATAAAATTATCTCTAATTATCTTGGGTTTTTTAGTACTTAGAATTTTTCTACAAAGAATTTAAATTGCCTTGACAATAAAGAAAACTTGTCCCATAAAGGTCTTTGGGAATAGCTGAATGAAAAGGGAACAATAGGTTAAGGAGAGAAAATGGAGCTACATGTGGATGTTAGAGCAAAAGTTGGTATGACCTAAAAATCTAGATGTGTGCCCTTTCAGCTTGAATTTATGGCCCTAGCTCAGGGGGCCATACCTGGTTCCTTGGTCTTGGTGGGAAGCACATACTACCCTTTTTGCCAGTTCTTGTCTTTCGTTGGGATAGATTCCTACATCTTTGCTATCAAGGTCTTCCCTATAGAGGTTGAACATTTCAGTGCTTGTTTCCCATGCCCTCTTGCAGCTTGAGCTTAGCAATGTAAACTTCCCTTATCACTGGTCCCTGGGGGGAACTTCTGGGAAAGTTCCCAGGGAGAGACTTCTGGGAAAGATTATCCTCCTGGTAAAAAGACATGGGCAAGAAGAGACTGTCTTCTTTATTTGCCTTTGGATATGGCTGTGGTATTGCAGTCTTCCTGCACCACAAATGGGCAACCTTGACATCAAAAGCCAAGCAGCTGAGATTAGTAGAAAAGAAAGATGGAAGAAACCATGTGTTCTTGATAATGCCATGAAGCTACTATACCAATACTTGGATTGCTCTGCCTCTAGACTTCTTGTTCATTGAATTAATAAATCCTGTTGTTTAAGGCGCTTTTAATTGTGTCGTCTCATGTAGCCATCTCCTTCTCCCTCTCCTTTAGGTAAGCATTCCCAGATTCCTGATCATTACTTTTTCTTGTAATTTTTTGGCTAAGGGTTCTTACTGCCATGTCATTGGGCCAGGTGAGATGCATCAAATGAGGAAGAAAATGGAACACTGAGACCCAGGTAGGACACTGTGCTAAGATACACAGATGAGCCATTTGGAGCTGGGGTGAGGAGAGGGTTCAAAAATAGATGTAGGGGAAATGAGGATTTTCTCTCAATGATAAATAGGACCACAGCAAAAAAAAAGTTACTCAAAGATTTTCCTATTGCAAGCAATTAAATTATTTGGGATTTGGCCATAACGGAGTCTAAGAAAGATCACAGACTCAATACATATGACTTGTTGAAAAAGACTTAATGTTCACTAGCATTACATCCAGAAATTTCAAGGATACACCTATACCACAGATTATAAGTATATTTTTTTATCTCTATTGAGATTGAGAAAATACCGAAGTTACTATTAGTATGGTAATGTTTTTGGTTTAACGTTTATGTTAACTATCATAGCAGCACTTATGTTCATTAGAAAATAGTTCATACCATGAGAGACTCTGGACTCCGGGAGCCAAACTGAGGATCACAGAAGGGAGGGGGTCGGGGGGAATGGGGTAACCAGGTGATGGGTTTTAAGGACGGCACGTGTGGTGATGAGCACTGGGGGTTATAGGCAACTAATGAATCATTGAACACTACATTAAAAACTAATGATGCACTATATGTTGGCTAATTGAACATAGTAAAAAAATAAATAAAAATAAAAAAATTAAAGATTAAAAAAAGGAAAATAGTCCATAGAAGTAAGAAACAAATTGTGTCTTCAGTTTTTAGATGAGGCTTATAGCACGTGTTCATCTGAGGTCCTCCATAGACCATAGGATGGAAACCTCCACCCTACAGGTATTTCCATAGCCATCTGCAGATGAGAAAACAGCATTATAACGGGAGACTAAAAATACTCATAATTAGGTGTGGGAATGGGCAATGGGGCTGAAGTCTTGTTTTAGAAGAAATATCAAAAAGAATTTCTTATTCTTTAATAAATAAAAGGAAGAAAGAAAAAAAAAAGAAAAGGAAAGAAAAGAAAGAAAGAAAGCCCAACAAAACAGTGTCCATTTTTATGTGCCTGTTTCACCTTCCTCTCATTGTATCCCAGGGCTACATGGCTGTATTCCAGTATTTGATTTGTATATTACATACAGATGCCTAATAAATAGAATATAAACAGAAAAGTTCTTTTTCTCATGCAACTCAATGCCAGTCTTCTCTAACGGTATTTCCTAACTTTGGCACTACAAGCATTTTGGGCCAGATAATTCTTTGCTGTGAGGACTGTCCTATGTATTGTAGGATATTTAGCAGCATCTCTGGCTTTTATCTGCTAGAGGCTGATAGCACCCCGAATTGTGACAACCTGAAGCGTCTTCAGATATTGCCAAATGTTCCTTGAAAGGAATTCATGGTTGAGAACCACTGATCTAATTTAAGCTGTCAAACTCTCTATAATGATTCTTTAGTTCCTTAAGTAAATATAACAAAATAACCCCCCCAAAAAACCAACAACTTTGTATAATTTATGGAACTATGTAGAAGTGTTACTTAGCAGCAATAATAGTCAGTACTCAATTGTTGAATGCATACTGTATGCTAGATACTATGCTAAGTACTTTGTACTTATTATTTTGTATAATTCGCACATCAAAACTATGACATAAGTTGTTAATGTATCACAATCCTCTTCTTCCCCACCTTTTAAACCAATTGAGAAAACTGAAGCACAATAGGAGTCAGCAGTTCACCAGAATGTGATGAAGCCAGTATGTGAATTCAGGCAAACGGACTGTAGAGTAATGCTCTTAACACCTATAATATAATGCCTCTCTGAGTAATGTATGGCCCAAGGGGGTGCCAGGGTGGCTCAATCTGTTAGGCACCTGACTCTTGGTTTTGGCGCAGGTCATGATCTCAGGTCGTAGAATGGAGCCCCACCTTGAACCTGTGCATGGTCTCTCTCTCTCTCAAATAAAAAAATAAATAAAACCTTAAAAAAAAAGTCAGCCCTTAAAAAAAAAGTATGGCCTAAGGAATAGTACATCCTGGTTGAAAAGAGCAGTACCTGGGATGTGCAGTAAATTAAGAACATTTCCTTTCCCCTTTATTTCCACATGAAGGACATCTATTACCTTCAGTGAATCTCCTCACTTATGCCCCCTCTGGGGAGAAGGGGTGAATTACTTGACTTGGGCATTTGGGATGACAACCTAGGGTTGCCCAGCTTTGTCTCTTTCTCTCCGTTTTCTCTTTCAAGTCTGGTTGCCAACTGAAAGCACATATTCTGCTCCCCTCCTGCCATAAATTTTAAAGGGACAGGCCCCAGATGGCTGGTGGCTGGTGGTGAGGGCTGTCTAACCTGGGGTTTCGTTTAGGGAGCCTCTTATCTTTGTGTATCTGAGTCACAGTTCCTACTCTCAGCTTTATCAGCACTAAAGCTGATATCTTGCTCTGTGTTTTTTTCTTTGTCTTTCTCCTAATTTGTGCAAAATTCAACTGGGGAAGAAGAGTGTATTGGTTTCCTATTGCTGTTGTAACAAATTATCACAAATTTACTGGTTTAAGACAATACAAATTTATAATCTTTTAAGTCTGGAGATCAGAAGCTGAAATGGCTCTTACTGAGCTAAAATCAGGGTGTTTTTTTTGGAGGTTGCATTTTTTTGTGGAGGCTCTAGAGGCCTCAAGAATCCATTTTCTTATCTTTTGCAATCTCTAGATGCTACCCACATTCCTTGGCTCATGGCCCCTTTCTCCATTTTCAAGTCTATCAGTGTAGCATCTTCAAATCTCTTTCTGACTTTGAACTTCTGCCTCCCTCTTCCATCTTCCAAAGATTCTCATGATCATAGGGGCCCATCTGGATATTCCAGGATAATCTACACATCTCAAGATCTCTAACAAAGTCCCTTTTGTCATATAAAGTAACATACAGGTTCTGGGAACGAGGATGTGGATGTCTTCAGGGGGACCATTATTCTGCCTAGAAAGGGTATTATTGATTAATCCCTCCTCAATCCCCTGACTGTATTTACTTATCAAAAATCTCACCAAGAATGGACTCACAGACAGTTACTTAATGGTTGTTTTATATTTCAGTAAAGTCCAGTGTAATTTAGGCCCAAGGCTAGGGTCTAAGTTCTGTTTCCTCATTTTGCTTGTAATTGTTCAGCTCATGTTCTCACTGCCATGGCATCAGGCCAGGTCATGTGCACCAAATGAGGTAGAAAATTCATAATGACCCAGGAAAGTCAGTGCTATTTAGTGGAGCTGACACTGTATTTGCTTCAAGTTAGATTATTGACCTCCTTATCTTTATTTTTTTCCCCTCCTTATCTTTTTTAACAGCAATTTTTACTCATTTCCTTCCTCTAGATGCCATAGGCAGGAGTAACAAATAGAAGGCTGTGTGTGTCTGTGTGTGTATATGTATGTGTGTGTATGGTGTATGACTTCTGACATAGTGAGTTGATCCCATATATTCATCATGTATTTTTTTTCCTGGAAGGGATAATATTCCCCATGTCTCTCCATCTCTCCTGCTGGGAGCTGGAATGTCCTAACTCATAATTGCAGTTGTGACTCAACAGCCCCTCCTATCCTGCAAAGAGTTAGATGTGATAGGTTGGTCACAAAGGAACATTCAACAGTCTGTGTGTAAGGAAGTGGGTCCAGTGCAGCAGACCACCGGCTTTTTCCCATAGAGAACTATGAGCAATGATAGCAAGAAGGGAGGGGTGGCCATAGGAGCAAGAAAAGTGCTGCTAAGAGTCTTACGCTGAGCTTGCTGTGAGCCAGCAGGGGTGGCCACATGGGACTAGTCAGTTGGGACAGGATGCCACGGGGGGCCGTGGCTGCAGGTGATGTAAGGATAGGTTGCCAAAGTGAGGAGGTAGGAAAGTGGTTTAAAGGCTATTTATCTATAGGTAAGATGATTGAGGCAGAGAGGAAAATGATGTTATCCACTGGGGAACTGTTTGTTGATGATTCTAGACTTAGCCCATGAATGAAGTGTTTGCTGTGGTCACTCCATTTGCACTTTCCTAGTGCTTATCTTAGAGATGGAGATGATATGGAAAGGAGCTATGGTAGATTGACTAGGGAGAATGAAAGCAATGAATGGCCCAGGGAGGGAGAAGAGTCCTAGAGCAATGATATCTGATGTGACTATTAAATTACTTCCTATTTGATACTGCACTCTTTATTTTCAGCAAAGCCTTGAAAAATGAGGAAGGCACTGAATCTGCGGTTGGGGGAAATAAGGCAAGGAATGGCAAACTGCACAGTGGCATTGGGTTGACCTGAGGGGATCCAGAATTGGGCTGCCCTGAGAGAAGAAGGTAATTATAGAAGATTGTTTCTCCTTTACGCTGTCTCAAGCTTTGGAAAATGTTGGGGATGCTGCTGGATTTCCAACTATTTGGGAGGCTAGGAGCATAAAGTATTTTGTTTGAATGGTAAGGAGGAAGATGGTTCCAAAGATGGAGTGCTTGGGGGACATTTGGATTACATTACTAATTTCCCAGTGAAAAGCAACTAGAGGTTAAAACTAGTATTTTAATATAGCATAGCTGCTTACTTGTAATGAATTATAGTGTATAATAACATAGTAAAATCATAAATTTTCCTAGCTTTAAATGGGTCCTTCTGACCGCATTTGTGAAAATATGACTGTCAAAAAATGACAGAATATGGAAATTGGAAGGGGAGGTAAACCATGAGAGACTATGGACTCTGAAAAACAATCTGAGGGTTTTGAAGGGGCGGGGGGTGGGAGGTTGGGGGAACCAGGTGGTGGGTATTAGAGAGGGCACGGATTGCATGGAGCACTGGGTATGGTGCAAAAATGATGAATACTGTTATGCTGAAAAGAAATAAAAAATAAAAATAAATAAAAAAATGTAAAGCATATTTAAAAAAATCTTTAAGAAAAAAATGAATAAAAACTATTTTATAGAAATCTGTAAAAAATGACAGAATAGATTATAACATACTGAATTTTATTTTATTTTTAAAGATTTTATTTATTTATTTGACAGAGAGAGAGAGAGATCACAAGTAGGCAGAGAGGCAGGCAGAGAGAGAGGGAAGGAAGCAGGTTCCCTGCTGAGCAGAGAGCGGGATGCGGGGCTTGATCCCAGGACCCTGAGATCATGACCTGGGCTAAAAGCAGAGGCTTAACCCACTGAGCCACCCAGGTGCCCCCAAAATACTGAATTTTAAAAGAAACATTAAGTTTCATAGTGGTAGCCATGGTGGTATGTGCTATAAAAGTTCTTCTTTACAAGAGAATGTCAACTATATACGTGGAAGAAATGATGAGAAAAATCATCATTTTACCCCCAACATTATAATAATCCGTGCAGGCATGAGTCATTAATGGATCCTTAAACCAACAGCTGAACATTTGTCAGGGGGAAGAATATTCATCGTACGGCCCAGCAGTTGCACTTCTTGGTATTTACCCAAAGGAGCTGAAAACTTAGGTCCAAACAAAACACTGTATACAGATGCTTATATCGCATCTTTATTCAGAACTGCCCAAGCCTGAAAGTCCTTCAGTAGGTGAGTGGATGAATAAGCTGTGGTACATCCAGATAACAGAATATTACTCGGAACTAAAATGAAATGAGCTACCAGCCATGAAAAGACCAGCACACTAAGTGAAATAAGCCAATCTGAGGAGGTCACACACTGTATGCTTACAAAATACTGCATTCTAAAGAAAGCAAAACTTGGAGACAGTAAAAAGATCAGTGATTGCCTGGGTTAGTGGGGAGGGAGGGACACGTAGGCAGAGCACAGAGAATTTTTAGGGCAGTGAGACAACTCTGTATGATACTATAACGATGTGTACCTCTTGTTAGACGTTTGTCAGAACCCATAGAGTGTATACAGAGAGTGAACCCTAATGCAAACTATGAAGTTTGGGTGATAAGGATGTTTCAGTGCAGGTTCATCATTTACAACAAATGTAACCATCTGGCGGAGGCTATCAATAATGTGGGGGGGGCTCTGCATGGGGTGGGGCAGGAGATATATGGAAAATCTCTGTAACTTTTGCTCATTGATGCTGTGAATCTAAAACTGCTCTAAAAAATAAAGTCATATATGTATATATGAATAGTCACACCATCTTGAAGTGTCATTGATTATTTATTTCAAAGGGCAAAAGTACCCTTACAATGAAAAAATATGGCAGGCTCTTTATTAAGCAATTAAAGCATCATCAATAATGAGATATTTTATGTTTCCTGAGGTGATGTAGCGGGGATGACATAGCATCACTCTCATGATGTTGCCAAAATTTTGCCAAAAATGTTCAACCCAGAGGTGCCTGGGTGGCTCAGTGGGTTAAGCCTCTGCCTTTTGCTCTGGTCATGGTCTCAGGATCCTGGGATCGAGTCCCACATCGGGCTCTCTGCTCGGCGGGGAGCCTGCTTCCTCCTCTCTCTGCCTGCCTCTGCCTACTTGTGATCTCTGTCTGTCAAATAAATAAATAAATAAATCTTTATAAAAAATGTTCAACCTGCATCAAATCATAGGGAAATGTCAATAAATACATGTTATGGAATATTTTACAAAACCACTGACCTGGACTCTTAAAAAATGCCAATGTACTAAAAGACCCCCTAGAGCTGGGGGTGAGGGAGAAGGAGGGAGATGATGGGGAGCACTGTTTCAGATGAAAGGAAACTGGAAAGATGTGGTAACAAAATGCAATGCATCATCCTTGATTGGATCCTGGATATTAAAAAAAGAAAAACAGCTTTAAGGACTTTATTGAGTCAGTGGGAAAAGTTTGAATATGGACTGTGCATTCGATGATATTGTATGAAGTTTAAATATTTTGAACACAATAATAATATTGTGCTTATGTAGGAGAATGTTCTTATTATTGAAATGTAAGTGGTAAAATATTTAAGGTTGAAGTATTATGATATTTGCAGTTTTTTCAAATGGTAGCGTGCACACACACACACACACACACACACACCCTGAGAGTGAAATAGCAAACGTGGCAAAATGCTTGAAATGGGTGAATCTAGAGGAAAGATACGTGATTGATCCTCTCACTATTTCTTCAGTTTTTCTGTAGGTTTGAAAAATTTCAAAATAACACATTCATGGTATTATCCAGAGTAAGATATCTGAGACCAGGTGGTTTCAATAAATTATCGAGGCACGATATTAGTATCCTGTCAAGATTGTTCCAGTAACTCTGCAAGAGCGTCCTGACAGGTGTTGTATTCCATGCCAGTACCCCAGAGGAGAAAGTGTAGCAAATGAATTAGTTAATGTCTGATGAATGCTCTGTGGACACCTCTGTTATGGCTGGTTTGCAAATGCCCAGATTAGAGGGTTTAAGACAGAAAAAAAAACCAAACCCACCCCAAAATGAAACTACATGTGTTTAACTTACTAATGTTATTGACAGCCCCAGCTGCTGAAGACCTAACCCTAATGGGACATGGGGGGGCATGCTGGTGACAGTAGCTAGTGTATGTGGTTCTTCTTGTGTCCCAAGGACAGGTTTTAGGGGGATCACATGAAACATACTTGTGACAGAAAGGTAGTAAGAGAGAACTAAATAGAAAATTAGGGGCGCCTGGATGGCTTAGTTGTTAAGTGTCTGCTTTCGGCTCAGGTCATGATCCCAGGGTGCTGGGACTGAGCCTGGCCTCGGGCTCCCTGTTCCGCGGAGAGCCTGCTTCTCCCTCTCCCACTCCCCCTGCTTGTGTTCCCTCTCTCACTGTCTCTCTCCCTGTCAAATAAATTAAAAAAAAATCTAAAAAAAAAGAAAGAAATTATTCAAATTCAATGCTCTTACTTGTAATCGATTATTATTTTTTACTTAGTTGAGATCTGTATTCTTTCTGTGATCTAGATTCTGAGTAAAGGACGTTTGAAGAGGTAGTTTGTTTTGCCTCACATTGAGAAAAAATTTATTTTGAATCATAATTTTACATATACCATGAAAACCAGTTAAGAAAATAAAATGTAAAATAGGCAAGTGCTTTCCACGTGGCCTGTTAGACTCTTACGTAATCAACTATCCTGTATAAAAGTTCCATGAGATCTGATATAATTCAGAAAAATATCGCTTATTGTGTTCCACTCTGTGATTCATCACGGGGAATCCGGCTGGGCCTGAGTGAGGAAGACCAGCTGCCCGTGAAGCCAGATGCTGGCTCTGGACTGGGGGAAAGAGATGGTTCCTGTGTTTCTCCTTCTGGTCTTTCAAGTTTGTTCTTGCCAAATTCGTGGACTTAAACCTTCTAGTAAGTTTCAAGGCCTTTCCGTGCTCTGAGGGTATTCTGATGGTACAGCGCATTCAGTGGGACTTGATATAACCCTCTTCAGCCAAGGATAACCTGGAAGTCTGGCCTCCACTCTAGGGCCCTCAAGGGCCACACCCTCCTGGGGAGTCCATGTAGGGTCCACCAGGTGTAGTTGGGCCTGGAGAATGCACCTGGAGAGAGTCCTGGTGAAGCAGAAGGCTTTGACATTGCTCTCTTTCAAAGTGGTTCATTAACATGAGAAACTTACATTGCTTTTATTTCTCAAAACCAGCATGTAATGTGTGCCATGGCATTCATAACTCCTCTCATTATCACTCTTTTCTTTTTTAAATCATTTTACCCATTTTAAATTTTGAATTGTAAAATACATGCAACATGAAATTTATATTAACCATTAAAATCTATATTAACCATTAAAATCTATATTAACCATTAAAATCTATATTAACCATTCTAAGCATAGAGCTCAATAGTTTTAAGTATATTCATATTGTTGTGCAACCGTCTAGTAGTGTGCAATCATCTAATAGTTCTGTTTTTAATTCTTTGAGTTATCTCCACGTTGTTGTCTAAAGCAGCTGCACCATTTTACATTTCCACTAACAGTGAATAAAGACTCCCAATTTGTTTACATCCTTGCAGACACTTAAAAAATTTTTTTTAGACATTTTAAAATTTAAATTCAATTAATTAACATATAATGTATTATTGGTTTCAGAGGTACATGTCTGCGATTCATCAGTCTTATATAATACCCACTGTTCATTAGATCACATGCCCTCCTTAATGTCCATCACCCAGTTCCCCCATCGCCTTACTCCCCCCCCCCCCCCCCCAAGCAATCCTCAGTTTGTTTCCTATGATTAAGAGTGTCTTATGGCTTGTCTCCCCCTCTGGTTTCATCTTCTTTTATTTTTTTCTCTCTTGATTCTCTGTTTTGTTTCTTAAATTACACATCTCAGTGAGATCATATCATAATTGTCTTTCTCTAATTGACTTATTTTGCTTAGCATAATACACTAATTCCATCCATCCATGTCATTGCAAATGCCAAGATTTCATTTTTTGATGGCTGCGTAATATTCCATTATGTGTGTATCTATATGTAGGTCACATTTTCTTTATCCATTCATCTGTTGATGAACATTTGGGCTCTTTCCATAGTTTGGCTAGTGTGGACATTGCCTTGCAGATGCTTTTTGTCTTTCATATTTTGTTAGTAGCCATATAGACAGGTGTGAAGTAATATCTTGCTGTTTTGATTTGCATTGCCCTAATGATTGGTGATGTTGAGCATTTTTTCATACACTGTTGGCCATTTGTATGTCTTCTTTGGAGGAATGTGTATTCAAGTTCTCAGCCCATTTTAAAACCCAGTTATTCGTTTCTTTTGTTGTTGACTTATAGGAGTTCCTTATATATTTTGAAGGTTAGCCCTTTATAAGATATACTGTTTGTAGATATTTTTCCCCATCCCATAAGTTGCCTTTTTACTCTGTTGATTGACTTGTTTGATGTGCAGAAACGTTTTAGTTTGATATAGTCCTGTTTATTTTTGTTTTTGTTGCCTGTGCTTTTAGTGTTATATCCGTGAAATCATTGCTAAGAGCAATGCCATGAAGTTTTTCTTCTGTTTTCTTCTAGGAAGTTTTACAGTTTCAGGTCTCATATTAAGTCTTTAATATTACTTTGTTATATTACTTTGTTGAAGGTATTATAATTTATCATAAAATGGTATTGAATTTTGTCAAATACTTTTTCTGTATCTATTGGGACAATCATGTGATTTTTATCCTTTATTCTCTGCCAGGTAAATCATATACACCATTTCATTAGGGTCAGTGTTTGGAGATTTACCTTATTCCTTTGGTAACAAGGTATTTGGAATATCTTTATCTGATCCTTGATTTTCCTTGACTTTCTGTGTTGGTATCTGTTCATTAGACAAAGCAGCTCCCTCTTCTGGTGTTCAGAGTCTGGCTTTGTACAGAGTCTGGCCAATCAGCTTGGCTAGAGATTCTGAGGGGCCTTTCTAACCTTTCGAATAGGCCAACTCATTTCTTTGTTTTTTGCATGCCCAGGTATCTAGTGTATGTGGAGTCCCAACTGGACACTGGGACAAGTGAGATTGAAGCCAGTTCTCGGGTGGCCTCCAGAAGATTTGGCTCATTGGATGCTCCATCCAACCTGAGTTTTTCTTCCACTCATTCTGGGCCGAACTAGGAGGGAATGCTAGGACAGTTGCCTGCCTATATCCCTGTCTCTGTTCTCACAGCTCCTAAGAAGTTAGATAATACCAGGTCGCATCAGCATTTTGAGTCACACAAGTCAGAAGCTAATCTTTTGGCAGCTTCTGGAAAAGTTGGGTGCCTGGACCAGCTTTTTCCCCTCCCCAAGGAGAAGCTGGGAGTTGCGCTTTTTATGTTTGCTCTTTGCTGAGGTAAAGGAGGAGCTGTGGAATTTACCATCTAAAGCTGCTGTTTCCATTCTTCTCTAGGTGGTTAGACTGTGATGAGCCCGTCGTAGCTCCAAGATTGACAAGACAGAAGCCAATCCTTTGTGGAGTCCCTTCAGGAAATTCGGGGGTATTGGACATATAAACCAGCTGGATGGCATATATATATATATATATATATATATATATATATATATATATATATATATACTGATCAGGATGGCATTCTGCCAGTAACGATTTGGTTGCGCTGGTGTGCCAAATCTTTCTGCCAGCTTTGGTGAGTAGGGTTTCATACTCACCCAGAGTACAGGATCCTTTCCGTTAGTTTCTGGATTTCTAGCAAAGAGAATTTGTCTGTGAACTGGTGTGAATTGGTGAGTTTGTGGGAGAGTGTGGAGGCCAGGGCTTCCTACCCTGCCATCTTGCTGATGTTACTTTAAAGACTGACATTTTAGCTTCCCTCCCTCTCTCTGCCTGCCTCTCTGTCTACTTGTGATCTCTCTCTGTCAAATAAATAAATAAAGACTGACATTTTAAAGGCTGGTTTTATAGGCCAGTGTTAAAATATCTCGTCAGAATGACTATAGAAAAATGTGCGCCCGGTTTTAGGTTTTCATGTAGCTCTTGGTGGCATTATTTTCCTTATTATTCATTGGGCCTTGGCTGGAGTGCTGACCTCTTCCCTTGACTCCTCACTCAACAGTTCTTTTCTATCTACATAATCCTATCTGCACCAATAATCAACTCTGAACCCCATATTAGCACCCCTTCCTTCTACCTGATGCTAGTTCTCATATCCTGTATTTATCCCTGCCTGTGCCCGGGAACCCTACCATCATGTCTGGGCAGATTTGCTGGAGCTTCCCTATAAAACGGTGCTATATCTGGTTAGATTTTCTGGTGCTGAGTCCTGCCTACTGGTGTGAACCTTTCAGTAATATCCACTGCTTGCTTTGTGCTGGGATTTTGCCAGTCTGCTTGACTGGAGCTGGCTTCTGGGTCCAAGGAGAGTTCCCTCCAGCTTTGTCCCCTCAGCATGGACTTCTCCCAGTCCTGATCTTCTCCAAGTTGAGATATTGACTTGGAGGAATCCATATGTCAGGCTAAATATCAAGACTTTGCAGAAGTTTTGAAGTCCATTGGGAAAACAATGTATACTAGAGGAGGATTCAGCCCCTGAATTTATAATGATTGACATGTTCAGAAATAAGAAAGAAGGAAGAAAGAATAAAAGGAAGTCAGGAAGAGAAAGCAGACGGGAAGAAGATCTAAGAATGTGACATCTGTGGGTGTTTTGAAGTTATTGAACCATGAAGTGGAGCTAGAACTTCCAAAAAATAGTGTATTAACAGGCCACCATATTGTTCGTTATCAGCTCAAGCACTTAGCTGCAAAACCTGATAAAGTCTCAGAAGCTGGAGCCCATGCTGGAGGTAGAGGCCACTTACAACCACCTTTGACTCCTTTCCCCTTATCTCTAGAAGGATAGATACGTAAGGTAAAATCCAGCTCTTCCAGTTTGGCCCTCCAAGGACCCATATAATAATCAATGGATGGAGAAACACACTGGCTTCCAGGAAAAAGGCTTTTTAAACAGTGTTAGCTAACATCTGTAGCCACAGAAACCAGCTCTAGCTAATTCCAGCAGAAAGAGGATTTATTGTTAGAGAATGCAGATGGCCTTAAACAGATGAAAAGATAGTAAACTTCCCTCATAATAAAATACATGAAATTTAAAACTACACTAAGATATAATTTTCAACTTATCACATGGGCAAAAATCCAAAAGCTGGATAAATTCTGTTGTCAAGGCTGTGGGGAAGAAGCACCCTCAGACATTGCTGGTAGGGGTACAAAATGATAAATCTTTATGGAGGGAAATTTGACAGTACTTATCAAAATTACAAATGCACCTGTCCTTGGACTCAGCAATCCTGTTTCTGAGAATTTCTTCTAAAGGCATATCTACATATATAAAAATGACATATGTCTTTGTTGTTTATAATGGCAAAAAAAATGGGAACAAGCCAGATAAACATGAATAGATACTGGTTAAAATAAACTGTGATACAGCCACACAGTGGAAATCTATGCTATTGTAAGAGAGGATGAGAAAGCCTTTTATATATTCATATAGATATTTTCTTAAGAAAAAAACCAAGGTGCCAAAGAATGCACATATACACCCATAGTATGTATGTATAGCATATTACTTTTATGTAAGAAAAGGACATTGTAAGAATATTTGTGTTTATTATGTCTACAAAAAGAAATGCTGGGAGCATATGTGAACTTTAGGAACAGTTACCTAAAGGTTGTGAGGGGCAACAGGGTGCAAAGGAAAAGGGAGTGAACCTTCTTGGGTACCTTGTTGGGTTGTTTCAAATTTAGAACAATGTGAATGAATTTAGATCATTGAATAAAAAGATGATGTAATTTCCTAGTGGGCCCAGGCAACAAGGCTTGGACGCTTCTCTTTGGAAACAACAGACTAAATCATTGCACCAGCTCTGTGAGATAAGCCACACATTGTCCATTCCAAGATAGCAGCCGTGGTGGCCATAATGCCATCCAGTTTCTAGAGGCATGGAGGTTGCTGTTCTAGGACAGCCTCTTGTGTCTGGGGTTCAGTGTCAGGGGTGTGGGTAGGGGATGCTGTGTGTCTGTGTCCAGCCCTGCTGTCTTCTCTGTGCCTTACACATGGATGCCAAGGTGCTGAGATACTTCCCCCTCAGCATTTAGTACTGTAGTTGATTCTGGGGCTGAAGCCCCAAGCTGGGAGTCCGTAGCAGCAAACAACCTCAGCTGTTAGTTCTGCTGGGTGCTGCACAGGGCATTCTTTTCTACGTATGCTTTATTTTGAAAAAGTTTGGGAAGCAATGGATTAGAGAAAAGAAAGGACCTCAGCTTGCCTCTAGTGAGGATAATAAATCACAAGGATCAAAGCATTCGGTTTTGTTAATTTGGAGACATTCCTTTGTTCTGATGTTTTTAGAGTGGATTTGCTGCTGTTGATGTTCAAGTACGTGATGCTCGGCACCAGGGGCAGGTTTCCAAGGAAATGAAGGCTCCATTAAAGTTGATTTCCACGCAAGTGTTACAGTGCTTGTCTGATGGTTCACGATTAGTGAAAGTCTCACCAGATGTACAGGGGAATTTTGGGAAGGATGATATTTCCTTCTATATTCTCTCACTTAAAGGAACATACACAGAAAATGTCTGAAGAGAAGGGGAGGGGAGAGCCAACTTAAGGTAACCCAGACTAACCTGCCAGGGTGTTGCTTAAGTCCCTTGATGTAGCCCATGTAAGTTAGCTTCCTGGGGCACCGAGTGGGAGGAGGGATGGATATTTGATCTGAAGGGGCAAGCACAGCCTCTAAAAATACAGGACACTGTTAGTCACAAACAGTTGTGTGGCTTACTGAGAGAGGAATCCTATCATTAACAAAATCTTCCCTGAACAGTTTTTTTTTTTAAAAGATTTTATTTACTTATTTATTTGACAGACAGAGATCACAAGTAGGCAGAGAGGCAGGCAGAGAGAGGAGGAAGCAGGCTCCCTGTTGAGCAAAGAGCCCAATGCGGGGCTCGATCCCAGGACCCTGAGATCATGACCTGAGCCAAAGGCAGAGGCTTAACCCTCTGAGCCACTCAGGAGCTCCTGTTGTCTTTATTTTATTTACTGACAATAAACCATCAGGAAAAAGGATATGATATAAGGAATTAATGACAGGGTCTTGTTAGAAATTTGTTCTAGAGATAAAAAAACCAAACACCCAAGGCCAAACAACCAGCCCCCGCAGCTGTTTGTGAGTGGCTCTGGCGAGATGCCGTCTCCCATTATTTTATTTTGCAGGATGTGTTGAACACTGGGGAAATGCTCGGCTGACATAAGTTAATAGAACTCCTTGTGGCGGCCTGGTCAGGGAGCCAAACAGGTGAAATTGGAAGACTCATTCCTTACACCTTTTGCTATATTTACAGCAGCAAGAGTCTGGTATCCACATCTGAAACTCATTTTTGGCATTATAAAATATGCTTCTGATACAGGCTTCAGTTCAGATGCCTGACTCCTTTCTACACGATGCCAATGATCATTGTCTTACATTTTTATTTCTATTTTATTTTTATTTAAAAGACCTCTAAGGGATCCAAATCAGCTTTCCAGCCTCAGGAATAGGAATGGGTTGGGGAAAGTAAAAGCTGTAGGAACGGGGATAGCAGGGAGTCCATGGGGACATGGGGACAGAGGTGTGAAGATTATTACTATAGGCTGCAGTGACCAAGAACTTCCTTATGGGCAAGTCACATGGACTCTTGAGAGTTTGCTGTAAAATTACCTGAATTATGCTGGGATTTATTGCTCTCTCAACGTCACTATTTTGAGGTCAGTGTCATGCATACTCAAGAAATCTGTTTGGGGGAAGCAAGACAATGGTCAGTAAGCACATGGATTCAAATCTGGGACAACAGATTCTTTCTAAGTTTTTATTTAAATTCCAGTTATTATATTATATATATACATATATATACATATATATATATACACATATATATATTATACACACAGTATAATATTAGTTTTGGGTATACAATATAGTGATTCAACACTTCGTGCATCAGCCGGTGCTGATGTGCACTCCTTCGTTCCCATCACCTACATCGCCCATCCCCCGACCCACCTCCCTTCTGGTGACCATCAGTTTGTTCTCTAGAGTTGAGAGTCTGTTTCTTGGTTTGCTGCTCTCTCTTTTTTCCCCTTCACTCATTTGTTTTGTTTCTTAAATTCCACATACGAGTGAAATCATACGGTATTTGTCTTTCTCTGACTCATTTCCTTTAGCATATTGCTCTTTAGCTCCATCCATGTCATTGCAATTGGACACTTGGGCTATTTCCATAATTTGGCTACTGTAGATAATGCTGCTCTAAACATCAGGATGCATGTATCCCTTTGAATTGGTATTTTTGTACTTTGGGTAAATACCTACTAGTGCAGTTATTGGGTTGTAGGGTGGTTTTGTTTTTACCTTTTTGAGGAACTTACTTCCTGTTCTTCAGAGGGGCTTTACCAGTTTGCATTCCCACGGAGAGTGCAAGAGGGTTCTCCTTTCTCCGCATCCTGCCAACACCTCTTGTTTCATGTGTTGTTAATTTTAACCATTCTGACAGGTGTGAAGTGATATCTCATTGTAGCTTTGATTCACATTTCCCTGATGATGAGTGATACTCATGTGTCTGTTGGCCATTTGTATGTGTTCTTTGGAAAATGTCTATTCATGTCTTCTCTCCGTTTTTTAAATTGGATTATTCATTTTTTGGGTGTTGAGTTTTAAGTTCTTTATATATTTTGGATACTAACCCTTTATTGGATACGCCATTTTCAAATATCTTCTCCCATTCTGTAGGTTGCCCTTTAGTTTTGTTGATTGTTTCCTTTGCTGTGCAGAAGCTTTTTATTTTGATCTAGTCCTAGCAGTTTATTTTTGCTTTTGTTTCCCTTGCCTCAGGAGACGTATCTAGAAGAAGTTGCTATGGCCGATGTCAAAGAAGTTACTGCCTGTGTTCTCTTCTAGGATTTATATGGTTTCAGGTCTCACATTTAGGTCTTTAATCCACTTTGAATTTATTTTTGTGTGTGGTGTAAGATAGTGGTTCAGTTTCATTCTTTTGTGTGCAGTTGTCTAATTTCCCCAACACCAATTGTTGAAGAGACTGTCTTTTTCCTCATTGAATAGTCTTTCCAGCTTTATGAAGATTAGTTGACAATGTAATTGTGGGCTCATTTCTGGGTTTTCTATTCTGTTTCATTGATCTGTGTGTCTATTTTTGTGACAGTGCCACAGTGTTTTGATTAGTACAGCTTTGTAATAGAGCTTATAGTCTGGAATTGTGATGCCTCCAGCTTCACTTTTCTTTTTCAAGATTGGTTTGCTTGTTTAGGGTCTTCTGTGGTTCCACACAAATTTTAGGATTGTTTGTTCTAGCTCTGTGAAAAATGCTGGTGGTATTTTGATAGGGATTGCCTTAAATGTTTAGATTGCTTTGGGTAGTATAGACACTTAACAATATTTGTTCTTCCAATTTGTGAGCATGGGATGCTTTTCCATTTCTTTGTGTCATCTTCAGTTTCTTTCATAAGTGTTCTATAGTTTTCAGAGCACAGATCTTTTACCTCTTCAGTGAAGTTTATTCCTAGGTATCTTATTGTTTTTGGTGCAATAGTAAATGGGATTGACTCCTTGATTTCTTTTTCTGCTGCTTTGTTTTTGGTGTATAGACAGATATGCAACAGATTTCTGTACGTTGACTTTATATCCTGCAACTTTGCTGAATTCATGTATGAATTCTAGCAATTTTTTGGTGAAGTCTTTCAGGTTTTCTGCATAGCATATCACATTGTCTGCAAATAGTGAAAGTTTGATTTCTTCCTTGCTGATTTGGATGCCTTTTATTTCTTTTGTTCTCTGATTGCTGAGGCTAGGACTTCTGGTACTATGTTGAATAGTAATGGTAAGAGTGGACATCCTTGTTTTATTCCAGAGTGTAGGGGAAAGGCTCTCAGTTTTTCCATATTGCGGATGATATTAGCTGTGGGTCTTTCATGTATGACCTTTATTACGTTGAGGTATGTTTCATCTATCCCTACTTTGTTGAGGTTTTTTTTTTTTTTTTAAATCAAAAGTAGATGCTAAAATTAACAACATAAGAAACAACAGGTGTTGGCAAGGATGCAGAGAAAGGGGTACACTCATGGTTTTAGTATCAGATTAATGCTGGCCTCATAGAATTAGTTTGGAAGTTTTCCTTCCTATTCTATTTTTTTGGAGTAGTTTGAAAAGAATAGGTATTAATTCTTCTTCAGATGTTCAGTAGAATTTGCCTATGAAGCCATCTGGTCCTGGACTTTTGTTTGTTGGGAAGTTTGTTTGTTTGTTTGATTACTAATTCAGTTTCTGTGCTGGTTATCAGTCTGTTCAAGTTTTCTATTTCTCCCTGTCCTAGTTTTGATAATTTATGTGTTTCTAGGCATTTATCCTTTTCTTCTAATTTGTACAAATTTTTTGGCATATAGTTTTTCGTAATAATCTATTACTAATTGTATCTCTGTGGTATTAGTTGTTATCTCTCCTCTCTTATTTGTGATTTTCTTTATTTGGGTCCTTTCTCTTTTCTTTTTGAGAAGTCGGACTGGAAGTTTATCAATTTTATTGACTTTTTTCCCAAAGAACCAGCTCCTGGTTTCATTAATCTATTCTATTTTTCTAGTTTGTATATCATTTATTTCTGCTCTAGGCTTTATTATTTCTTTCCTTTTGCTGGCTTTAGGCTTCATTTATTGCTCATTTTCTAGCTCTGTTAGGTGTAAAGTTAGGTTGTTAATTTGAAAATTTTCTTATATTTTGAGGTAGGCCTCTATTGCTATGTATGTCCTTCTTAGGACTGCTTGTGCTACATCCCAAAGATTTCGGGTCATTGTATTTTCATTTCATTTGTTTCCATGTTTTTTTAAAATTTCTTCTGCTATTTCCTCGTTGACCTGTTCATTGTTTAGTAGTATGTTATTTGACCTCCATATATTTGTTGTCTTTGCAGATGTTCTCTTGTAGTTGATTTCTTTTCTTTTTTTAAAATATTTTATTTATTTATTTGACAGAGATCACAAGTAGGCAGAGAGGTAGGTAGAGAGAGAGGGGAAACAGATTTCTGCTGAGCAGAAATCCCGATGCAGGGCTCGATCCTAGGACCCTGAGACCATGACCCGAACAGAAGGCAGAGGCTTTAACCCATTGAGCCACCCAGGTGCCTCGTGCTTGATTTCTAATATCATAGTGTTGTGGTCAGAAAAGGTTCATAGTTTGACTTCAGTCTTCTTGTATTTGTTGAATCCTGCTTTGTGGCCTGAAATGTGATCTCTTGTGGAAAATGTTCTATGTGCACTTTAAAGAGTGTATATTCTGCTGTTTTAGGATGGAATGTTCTGAATATATCTGTTAAGTGCATCTAGTCTAGTGTGTCATTCAAAGCTGTTGTTTTCTTGTTGATTTTATGTTTAGAGGATCTGTCCATTGATGCAAGTGGGTGTTAAAGTCCCATATTATTATTGTATTATTATTAATTAGTTCTTTTATGTTTCTTATAATTTGTTTTATGTGTTTGGGTGCTCCCATGTTGTGTGCATATTTATGATTGTTATATCTTCTGTTGGATTGTCCTCTTTATTATGATAATATTAATGTCCTTCTTTTGTCTCTTATTATAGTCTTTGTTTTAAAGTCTATTTTGTCCAATATAAGTATTGCTATTCTAGCTTTTTTTTGGACATCCATTTCCATGATAAATGTTTATTCGTCCTCTCACTGTCAATCTGCAGGTTCTTTAAGTCTAAAATGAGACTCTTACAGGCAGCATAGAGATGGGTCTTTTTTTAAAAAAAAATCCATTCTGACTCCCTATGTGAGACAATAAAGATTCTTATGCTTAAATTGAAGGTTTAACTTCAGGTATAGTTTGTGTTCATTCACATATTTTGAGAATGGTCTGTTAAGATCCATGTTTCAGGCCTTTTCTTCAGGGAGTAGTTCCCCCATACTTTATGACTCTCTCCACTGTATAAAGCAGAAGTTAGTAATTTACTAGTTGATGTGCTCACTGACAGCAAACAGGTTACATTGACTATGTGGAAAGTCCACATTGACTAAATTAACTAGATAATTGCAAAGACTTAATTTCTCTTGGGGATGTTAGAAGAGAACTTCCTCATTTTTGGAGAGTCATTGGCTGTCTTCAGCACCATGGCCTCCAGATTACTTTCATCACTTACTTTTCAGTCCTGCATACGCGCCTGTTAACCTATCATAAACAATCATGATTTGAAAAGGGTTAGGAAAAGGAAACTATGTAATTTCTGATTCGGTTTAAATTTGGCAGGCTTTCCAAAGTAATAAGTAATTTATTCAGTGTTTATTGAGTCCTGCTATGTGCCAGGAAGGAGTGGAGATAGCAGTGAACTTTCAGGTGAAGTCTCAGTTATCATGAAACTTGTAATCCAGAGGAAGGAGACAGATAGGAAACAATTACAAAAATAAACAATGCAATTCTAGATAGTGATAAATGTCATGAAAAAATGAAATAGTGATGTGGTGGGAGGCTACTTTAGATTGGGTGGACAGGGAAAGCCTCTTTGAGGAGGTGGCTTTTCCTTTCTTAAGCTATGGTTTATTGAATGCTCTCTACGCTAGGCCTGTCTTACGGGTTTTGCTTATATTAACTCATTCAATCCACACAGTAGTCCTATGAGAAAATAGGATCATCTCTTCTGTACAAATGAGGAAACTGGAGGACACAGCCGTTTGGAGACTTGCCCAGGACCACACAGGTGGAAAGTAGTGGAGCCAAGTTTGAACCCAGGGAGTTCTGTGCCTTCAATTACTAGATGCTGACTGTCAGCCATGTAAAGAGTTGGAAGCTGTTCTGCTCGGCAGAGGGAAAAGCAAGTGCAAAATTCTTGAGCAAGAAGTGTGTAGCGTCTGAGCTGCAGACTAGAGACAATGAAACGGAGTGAACAAGGGCAGAGGTGGTGGTAACGGGGTCTCACAGCTAGACAGCAGCCAGAATTTATGAAGCCTTATAGCTCTTGGTGAAGAATTAGACTTAATTCTGAGGGAAGCCAGTGAAGGTCCTAAGAGGGGAAGCAGCCCTGCTTTTCCATGGAGCCAGAGTGAGTTCAGCTTAGAGAGAAATCACACATTTTAGTATGGAGAAGAAGACACAGGTAGCTTGGAATTATCCTTGTCTCCCAATGTATCAAATATGGATTCTTGGATGCTAAAAAGTCCACATTAATCTTTTATGTTTCCTATAGCTGTGGTTAGAAATACTCGTAGAGTTTTTACAACATACCTTTGCCTGGGGCCTCACCCCATAGATATGAATTAATTGGCCTGGGTGGGGCTTTTTAGTCTCTAAGGGCTCCTAGGTGATTCTAATGTGAGGTCACGGGTGAGAACCGTTGCAGTGGCTCCTTGCTCTCTAGAATTGGCCATTTTGGGGCACCTGGGTGGCTTAGTCGGTTGAACATCTGCCTTCAGCCCGGATCATGATCCTGGGGTCCTGGAATTAAGCCCCATGTTGGGCTCCCTGCTCAATGGGAGTCTCCTTCCCCCTCTATCCCTCCCCCTAGCTTGATGTCTCTCTCTCATTCTCAAACAAAAATCTCAAAAAACCCAAACAAGCAAAGAAAACTGGCCATTTCCCCCTTATTTGGAAATTTCAGTGAGTTCCCCCACCTTTTCTTTTTTAGAATTTTCTGGCAGGTGTCATCTCTATTTTTCCTACAATTTTCTTCTTTTGACCAGCTACAAAGGAAATGATCCCTTTATTGTTCTATGATTGAGGTGGCTTAGAAAAATAGTAAAGTTACATGAGCACACATGAGTTAAAAATATAATTGACTTGTTCAGGTGGCAACCTCTGTGGGGTTTGAGCCCATAACCTTTTGTGCTAGCCTCAGGGAGATGGCATATGATATGATTAAAATATTGTTGGGCAAATAAATATATAGTATATGTACATAAATATACAAATCTGGATTTACATTGCTCATGAGAGGCTGTTTACAGAATCCCAAGACTAAAATGTAGCCATCCATGTCCAGGTTTCTCTGGATACATTTCCTGTCGGACTCAGGATGAAATTCATTCCCGAGCTTTATTGCGGACTGAGTGATAGTGCTATCATGAAGGGCAGAGCACCTGAACCCATAAACAAGCTGCAGAGTTGGGGATATGAGGCTGGTTGGGAAGGACTTGCATGGGAGAGAATCATAAAACTGCTTTTGAGAGGCTGCTAAAAAATATGGCTGTTGCTAGTGTGGCTGTTGCCCAGATTTTGGGCTGAGCAGCAAGCAGCCTTTTATGATCTGAGGTGGTACATTCCCTTTATTAACATAAATAATGAGTCTCTTGAAAAGACAGTGTTAAGGAAACTTCAGAACACAAGAGGTCCTCTGAGTGAGGCATTCTCCTGTCCCCAGATCACCATTTCTGGAGTTATGCTGATTTTTTGTTTATAGACTCTTACTAGCAGTTTACATTCTGCTTTTTTATATTTTAGCATTTCGCTGAAACTTTTCATTGTGGGTTGTCTTTTCATGCATGCTAATTCCTTTCCTTCAAGTGTTTTCATCCCTACCAGCACTCTTGCAGTCCAAACTACCAGACTGTCCTGTCCAGAGTGCTGTACCAGCTTCAACGTGTCTCTCTTCCTGTCTTTGACCCTTCTAGTCCATTCTCTGAAGTCTAAATCTATTATATAATTCCACTGCTCAAAAACTTCAGTAATTCCTCAGTACTCTTAGGAAAAAATTTAAATCTCCCAAGTGGGCTTATAAGGCACTCTGTAACCTTCCCTTCTGTAACCTACATCTGCAGAAGATGTAACCCATCTTCTGCCTGCCTCTGCCACTACTTCTCCCCCATGATCCCTACCCTCACCCCTATCCTTACCAGTTTAGAGAGACCCACTAACATCCTGCATTAGAATTACCCTAATGCTTGCTAAGAAATCTGGATCCCTGCATTCCATCCAGTACTGACTGGACCAGAATCTCTGGGAGCTTCCAAGGGGAGGCTTCTAAATACCAATTTGAGAACCATTTGTTAGGCCACTGAAATTGCTAAATAGAGATGAAATGCAAGCCATTTGGGTTGCTGCACTGGGTGAACTCTGCCTCAGTAGCCAGGTCAGCCATCAGGAGATGATCTCAAAGACAGAGGTGTTGCTTGCCTTCTGTGGATGTTGTGTCAGATGTTTCCATTAGAAATTTAGAAATCTGAGAATCCTTCCAATACCCTCAAAGTCTCTTTTTATTTATTTATTTTTAAAATTTAAATTCAATTAACCAACATATGGTACATCATTAGTTTCTGATGTAGCGTTCAGTGATTCATAGTTGTGTGTAACACCCACTGCTCATTACATCACATGCCCTCTTAATGCCCATCACCCAGGCACCCCAATCCCTCCACACACCTCCCCTTCTGCAACCCTCAGTTTGTTTCCCAGGGTCAAGAGTCTCTCATGGTTTGTGTCTCTCTGATATCTTCTCATTCATTTTTCCCTCCCTTCCCCTATGATCCTCTGCACTATTTCTTACATTCCATATATGAATGACATCACATGATAATTGTCTTTCTCTGATTGACTTACTTCACTTAGCACAATATCCTTTAGTTCCATCCATGTTGGTGTAAATGATGGGTATTCATCCTTTCCAATGGATGAATAATATTCCTTTGTATACATGAATCACATCGTCTTTATCCATTCATCTGTCGAAGGGCATCTCGGCTCCTTCCACAGTTTGGCTATTGTGGACATTGCTGCCATGAACTTTGGGGTGCAGGTGCACCTTCTTTTCACTACATTGGTATCTTTGGGGTAAATACCTAGTAATGCAACTGCTGGGCCATAGGTAGCTCTATTTTTACCTTCTTGAGGAACATCCATACTGTTTTCCAGAGTGGCTGCACCAGCTTGTATTCCCACCAGCAGTGTAGGAGGTTCCCCTTTCTCCGCATCCTCGCCAACATCTGTTGTTTCCTGACTTGTTAATTTTAGTCATTCTGACTGGTGTGACGTGGTATCTCATTGTGGTTTTGTTTAGTATTTCTCTGATGCCAAGTGATATTGAGCAACTTTTCATGTGTTTGTAGGACATCTGGATGTCTTCTTTGCAGAAATGTCTGCTCATGTCTCCTGCCCGTTTCTTGATTGGATTATTTGTTCTTTGGATGTTGAGTTTGATAAGTTCTTTATAGATTTTGGATACTAGCCTTTTATCTGATATGTTGTTTGTGAGTATCTTCTCCCATTCTGTCAGTTGTCTTTTGGTTTTGTTAACTGTTTCCTTTGCTGTGCAGATGATTTTTATCTTGATGAAGTCCCAATAGTTCATTTTTGCACTTGCCTCCCTTGCTTTTGGCAATGTTTCTAGGAAGAAGTTTCTGCAGCTGAGGTCAAAGAGGTTGCTGCTTGTGTTCTCCTCAAGGATTTTGATGGATTCCTGTCTCACATTGGAGTCTTTCATCTATCTATTTCTGTGTGTGCTGTAAGGAAATGGTCCAGTTTCATTCTTCTGCATGTGGCTGTCCAATTTTCCCAACACCATTTGCTGAAGAGACTGTCTTTATTCCATTGGACATTCTTTCCTGCTTTGTCGAAGATTAGTTGACCATGGAGTTGAGGGTCTATTTTGGGACTCTCTATTCTGTTCCAATGATCTATGTGCCTGTTTTTGTGCCAGTACCATGCTATTTTGATGATTACAGCTTTGTCATAGAGCTTGAAGTCAGGTATTGTGATGTCCCCAGCTTTGATTTTTTTTTGTCAACATCCCCCTGGCTATTTGGGGGCTTTTCTGGTTCCATACAAATTTTAGGGTTATTTGTTCCAGCTCAGTGAAAAATGTTGATGGTGTTTGGATAGGGATTGCATTGAATTTATAGATTGCTTTGGGTAGCATAGACATTTTAACAATGCTCATTCGTCCAATCCATGAGCATGGAATGTTTTTCCATTTCTTTGTGTTTTCCTCAGTTTGTTTCATGAATATTCTATAGTTTTCTGAGTACAGATTCTTTACCTCGTTGGTTTATTCCTAAGTAGCTTATTGTTTTTGATGCAATAGTAAATGGGATAAATTCCTTAATTTCTCTTTCTTGAGACACATTGTTAAGTGAATAGAAATGCAGCTGATTTCTGTGCATTGATTTTTATATCCTGCCCTTTTGCTGAAATGCTGTATGAGTTTTAGCAATTTTGGGGTGGAGTCTTTTGGGTTTTCCACATAAAGTATCATGTCATCTGTGAAGAGTGAGAGTTTGACTTCTTTGCCAGTTTGAATGCCTTTAATTTTTGTTGTCTGATTGTGAGGCTAGGACTTCTAGTACTATGTTGAACAATAATGGTGAAAGTGGAGTGTCCCTGTCCTTTTAAACTACAAACTATATTAGAAACTTAACTTGTGAACAAGTTTTAACTTTGACTGTCAGAGATTTGGGTAAAGCACAGAGAAAAGAGGATGAGATTTGGAGTCAGGAGACCTGAATACAACTTGAATCTATCTTTGCTGATATTTCAACTTTGGGCAAGTTATGTCAATTCCCTGATTAAATTATAATTTCCTTTTATTTGTGAAATGGACCTAATAGTATCATTAGGTTATTTAAACCTAAATGAGGAAATGTTTTGTTAATAGTTAATTGCCATCACCCAAGTTGGTAGTTGTTCTCTGTCTTTGATTGAAGAAAGAGGGCCTAGAGTGTCATACAAAGAATTTTCTTAGGATTCCAAAAGTTTTTGGAAGTGAATTTCATTAACTTCCTGATGTATCAAAATTTGTGGGATACAGTCTAGAGAAGAAAATTTAGAACACTGAAAGTGACCCTTCTTTGAAGAGTTTACTCTTCAAAAGGAAATTTACAATGAAAACACAGGGCACAAACTTGTATCTAGAATGTATGAATAATCTTGTAAGTCAATTTAATGATGTGGGAAACAAAGGCAAAAGAAATGTAACTTAAAATCTCCTCACAGCTTGCAGCCCACTGACAGATACCTGAACCATGCGGAGTGTGACCTTCCTCAAGGAACTTGTGGCTGCTTTAGTGCCTTAATGTTTAAAAGTAACCTTATCTAGGCAGCAGCAGACCCTCAAGGTCCTGAAAGCTTTGCTTCCAGATACCTTGGAGACTTATGCTATCCCTCACCCCCGCTAATTAACATGTACACAATCAATCACTACTCACAATCCCATGAATAGGGAAAGAGTTAAGGTCTAGGCAGGAGAGATAGGAGGCTTCTAACTTCCCTGACCAGGCTCCAAAACTATTCCTGGCAGGTGGAGATGCTAAGACAGAGCTGGACAAGAGATAAGGGAGCAAACCAAGAAGGCATCTCGAGGCTACAGGCTTCTCAGTCAGTTCTCAGTAAGAGACTGCCACTAGAAGCCCTCAGTGGCAACCCATATGAAGCCCTCTCGCTCTGAGAGCTTTTCTCTTTCCTTTGTGTTCTTACCTTCACTTAACAAATTTCACTTGACCTCACCCTTTTATGTCTGTGAGATTTATTCTTCGGCTTCGTGAGACAAGAATCCTGTAATTCTGCAACAATAAGATGAGAAATAACACAACAAAAATAGAGAAAAGATATTAACAAACACTTAACCAAAAATATATGGATGACTAATAAGCACATGAAAACATGCTTGACATCAGCAGCTACTGTGGAAATGCAGACTGAAACCACAATGGGATGCTACTACATATTTAGCCACAGAATGGTTAAAATCATAAAGATGGACGATACCAAGTGTTGACAGGGATGTGGAGCTATCAGAACTCTTATTCACTTCTTTTTTTTTTTTAATTTTTTAAAATTTTTTAATTTCTTTTCAGTGTAACAGTATTCATTGTTTTTGTACCACACCCAGTGCTCCATGCAATCTGTGCCCTCCTTAATACCCACCACCTGGCTCCCCCAACCTCCCACTCCCCGCCCCTTCAAAACCCTCAGGTTGTTTTTCAGAGTCCATAGTCTCTCATGGTTCACCTTCCCTTCCAATTTCCCTCAACTCCCTTCTCCTCTCCATCTCCCCTTGTCCTCCATGTTATTTGTTATGCTCCACAAATAAGTGAAACCATATGATAATTGACTCTCTCTGCTTGACTTATTTCACTCAGCATAATCTCTTCCAGTCCCGTCCATGTTGCTACAAAAGTTGGATATTCATCCTTTCTGATGGAGGCATCATACTCTGTAATGTATATGGACCACATCTTCCTTATCCATTTGCCCGTTGAAGGGCATCTTGGTTCTTTCCACAGTTTGGCAACTGTGGCCATTGCTGCTATAAACATTGGGGTACAGATGGCCCTTCTTTTCACTCCATCTGTATCTTTGGGGTAAATACCCAGTAGTGCAATTGCAGGGTCATAGGGAAGCTCTATTTTTAATTTCTTGAGGAATCTCCACACTGTTTTCCAAAGTGGCTGCACCAACTTGCATTCCCACCAACAGTGTAGGAGGGTTCCCCTTTCTCCACATCCTCTCCAACACATGTTGTTTCCTGTCTTGCTAATTTTGGCCATTCTGACTGGTGTAAGGTGGTATCTCAATGTGGTTTTTTTTTTTTTTTTTTTTTTAGATTTTATTTATTTGTCAGAGAGGGAGAGAGAGCGAGCGAGCACAGACAGACAGAATGGCAGGCAGAGGGAGAAGCAGGCTCCCCGCTAAGCAAGGAGCCTGATGTGGGACTCGATCCCAGGACACTAGGATCATGACCTGAGCCAAAGGCAGCTGCTTAACCAACTGAGCCACCCAGTCATCCCTCAGTGTGGTTTTAATTTGAATCTCCCTGATGGCTAGTGATGATGAACATTTTTTCATGTGTCTGATAGCCATTTGTATGTCTTCATTGGAGAAGTGTCTGTTCATATCTTCTGCCCATTTTTTGATATGATTATCTGTTTTGTGTGTGTTGAGTTTCTGGTGAGAATGTAAAATAGTACAGCCACTTTGGAAAATAACTCAGGAGTGTGCGGACCCACTTGGAATCTCAGAGTTGGTATAAAGATTATTTTAAGCTGGAGATATTTGGGATTCAACAGATGCAGAAAGAAGCCTTCTTGGAGCTTCCTTTATTTGACTAAAAACAGACAATTCTGAGAAGTGAGAATTGCTATAAATTTCTTCTTTGGGGCACTTCTATTCTTAGGAGAGACCAAGAATAAACTTACCATAAATCCCCTCTTTGGGAGACAATTATAGCAACTGGGAACAAGTCATGTTAGAAAAGTTTATAATCCACTGAATAAAACCCATGGGTCCACACTGATATAAATAAGTGGATAAATAGATATAAATGGAAAGTTTGATTAAAAGAGGACAGTTACATAGTTTCAAAGTACCTCCCCACATATACCTATTAATAACAGGAGAAAAGAGAATAACCTCAGGGTGGAAAAGCCTGGCAGCCACCACTTTCATCAAATGATCTAAGTGGACATCACCAACATGAGGTCGAATTAAACGTGTGTGACGTTTGATAGAGTTCGATGAACATATTTCTGATCTTCCTGCCAAAGATGTGTAATCTGAGTCTAGTCACATAAAAACATCAGACAAAACAAATTAAAGGACATTCTTTAAAAGCAACAGCAACAAACTGGCCTATGATCTTAAAAAGTATCAAGGTCATGAAAGTCAAAGAAAGACTGAGGAACCATTCCAGACTGAAAGAAACTAAAGAGACATGAGAAAGAAAAGCAACACACCATTCCAGATTGGATCTTGTTGCTGTAAATGACTTATTGGCAAAAATGGTGAAACTTGAAAGGGATCTGCAGATTAGATGGTAACAATGTTTCAACATTAGTTTCCTGGTTTTGGTAGGTGTATTGTGGCTGTATAGGCTAATTCCCTTGTTTGTAGGAAATGTACAGTAAGATATTTAGGGGTGAGAGACATTGTTTTGGCAATTTACTCTAAAATGGTGCAGGGAAGGAAAATTCTTTGCATGACACTCACAACTTTCCTGTAAATTTGAGGTTGTCCCAAATAAAAATTTGAAAAACTTTATACAAAAGAAATCATCTTGTAGAATGGATTGCTGTGGGACAAGAGAAGTCAGGACACCAGATGTGATGGTTTAGCAGTAGAGTACGTAAAAAAGGCAGTTGTTTCAATCAGAATGGTAGTAAACAGAAATTTTTAATATGTTCAGGAGAGGCAGCTGATGGTAAGTGGAGGTTGAAAGAAAGAAATAATTCAAGGATGATTTGATGCCATTTTGCTGAGATGGGGAAGACTCAGAAAGGAATGGATTTGGGAATGAAGTTAAGAGCTCTGTTCTAGGCATATGAAGGGAATGCCTGGGAAATACCCAAGTGAAGATGCTGAATGAGCAGTTGGAAACATGAGTCTGGCACTTAGGGGAGAGACATAAATTTTGGCATCATCAACACATACGTGGTTTCCTCATAAACTGAATAAGATCATTGTTTGAAACAGGTTCTTGGTCTGAAACGACCAGATTTCCTTCAACCTCAAGGTCAAGTAGAGCCAGTTCTCCAACTTTGTTCTTCTCCTTCAATATCATGTTGGGTACTCAGGGTAATACTGGTTTTTTGGCTTGCTTGTTTCCTTGTTTTTTTTTTTTTTCTTTAGAACAGTAGGCTTTCCCTCAGTGATACCCTCAACCTCAGCATTTGGTATTTACACTTTTTATTATTATTATTTTTTATTTTTATTGTTTTGGTATTTACACTTTTTAAAACAGAAACTTTTGCATTTTGATAGAATGGGAGAGGCTGTTTTTTTCTTATTTTTATATTTTCATTAAATCCACAGATATGAGTTTCCTGTGACCTGGGATCCTGAGAACATTGGACTCTTGGAAGGGTACCATAAAAATCAGTTCCATGAGTGAGATTCCCACCCATCCCTTAGTATTTGAAGAATTCCATATGAAAAGATCTTTCAGAAATTCTTCCAGAAAAATCTCTCTCTCTCTCTCTCTCTTTTATTCCCCCCTCTATTTTGCTGTTTTGCCTGCAAGTGAAGCTGTAGTTCTCTTGGGCTGATATCACAGCCTTTTCCCCACCCTGGTTGTAAAGGTCTCCAAGAGAAAATTATATGAGTTTATGTGTAAATCAGGCAGGGAGAACAAATTGACAATTTAGATTTAAAAGGCTGTTCCCATGCAATCGATAAAAGACAGTCAAGGGGAACATTTCTATGATCCAGAAGCATGTTCTTAAAGACAGTTTTCTTTTCACATTTCAATGAGGGTTCTTCTGAGTTGGAACAAGGGCCCCTTGTGCCCACTGCTCACCTCTTGAGTCTCTTTGAACAATATCTGTGTGATGGCTGTTGTGCCTGTCTTTTATTCTGTAAGGGTTCTTAAGAAAAGTGACTGTTAGGTTTGTCCTACATGATATTTACTTATACTTATATTGACCTGGGTTTGACTTTTTGAATAAGGACTTCACCATCTATCTCTACCTAAAATATTTCCAGTTCACCCTTGTAATGAATAAGTGATAAGAAACTCACCTTTTCCTCCAAACAACTCTTTCAGTCTCTCTGTATCCTTAAATCTTAAAGCCCCCTTTTTTTACAGAAGAATCAGTCCCTTGAGTTTCAGGTAGAAGTAAAGGCTTTGGAGTCAGAATGGTAGGGATCAAACCCTGCTCTAATTGGTGAATCTGTGTGATCCGGTGAACTCGAAGTCACAGTTTCCTCATTTGTTGAAAAAGAATATTGTGAGGATCAAATAAAGGGACTCTTTGAAGTTCTTAATGCAGAGCTGGCACATGGTACGTCCTCAATATGGTAATTTTGTCATTATATTTACTTTTATTTACCTTACTGGTTGAAAACCATCCTCCTCAAAAGGCTGGGATTCTCATCATGGAGCAGCTTGAGCTACATGTTAATTGAGATTTCCTGAGCTCCTGTAGCATCTTCTGGAGACCTCTGCCTCATTCTTACCATGCAGTATTATGGGCAGGCCTAGTCTCTAGCCAACATGCCATGTGTGCTGGCCAACATCTCTTCTGACTGGTTGGTATCCATAATATGAGGGCAGTTAAATACTTTGAATATCTCCATGATTATAAATGTTACATTTCTGTCTTCCCTGTTGGATTGAGAACTCCAAAAGGCAAGGATTATATTTTATTGATAACCAGTGCCCAAGTCATGTTTAGCAGATGGTGGACGCTCTATAAGTCTTTGATCAACCAAAATAAACTGGAATCTTGAGTTGCCATAGTGAACTTGAGATGTTACACAAAAACCAGCTTTTGCCTGGAACTATCAAAACAAGTGATACAGAGGAGCTTTGTCTAGGGAAGAAATTGGGTGTGAGCCTCTGTCTCAAGTAAGACTTGCATGAGTACCTCCAACCATATTGTACTCAAGTCTCTAGCAGTTTTCTGTTCAGCTTTTAGCCATAATTAGAGCATTCATTCTCAGAATATGGAGGTTTGCTTTGGGATGCATTTATTACTTAGATCCTTTGAAGTGTTTAGCAATGCAGACAGGTCATCAGCTGCTGCTTAGTGACATATAAGCTGTCACATGTTCCCCTCTTGCATCTGTTCTCCACTTCCCCTCCCTCCCAACCATCTCCAACACGTGATTATTTAAGGGTGGCTGATAGCATGTAGCCTCTTTATCTTCTACAACCCCAGTATAGCTGGGAGAATAGTAGAAATTCCAAGATGGTTTTCAAAACATAATTAAGGAAGGGATACAAAATTCAACTTATTCAACTTGTTGGAAACCCTACGTTTAACTCTAAGAAGGCTTCCATGTATAATAAAATATCCTTTCAATTCCAGGGTCTTGTGGTAAGGGTAAGGATAGGTCATTTCTAGGCCAGAAAATTCTCAGAGCAATGGCTTTCATTTTGGGACTGTGGAGGTAGGGCCTAATCAAAACCCAGCAGGTATATCAGAAGAGTGACTGGAAGTAATACCAAAGGTATAGTAAAAGGGAATTCATGTGAAATGAAGGTGTAGAGGCTGCTGGATCCCTAAAATTAATAATAGTGTGAGTGCCAGGGTGACCTTTCTGAGACACCTCTGAACCTCGGGACCTCCTTTTAAAAACCATTATTATCACAATGACAAGGAGACCATTTAAGTTGAAATGAGTAGGATTAAAACTGGCCAAGGGCAAGTTGTACCTCAGAACAAATTTAGATTCTTGCAAACCAAGATAAAACTGCACACACACACACACGCACACACACGTGTGTGTGCGTGCGTGTGTGTGTGTGTGTGTGTGTATAAAAGAAAGGGTGAAATGGAGAGAGATTAGCAAAGAGAAAAAGAGAAATATTATTTCCTGAAGGCAGTATTTTTCTTTCTGGAGGAGGAGACTGAATGAATGGAAAGAGTGTTGGACCAGGAATTGAGAGGCTTGGTTTTGGGTGTGGAGCTTGCTCTCCCTGAGCCCATGGCTCACAGACCTGAACCTTGGCTCCATTCACTGTGAATGACCTCATGGGTTATTGTGAGGTGATAACAGAGGTACAGCCACTTTGAAAGTAGAGTTGATAAATACTGCAAACTACCGTTGCTATTATTGCAGAAGTGAAATGCTATAATTATTAACTAACGAGGTGTGGTGTCAAGGACCTACATGCTCCTTCTTAGCCAGGACTGTATATACAAAGCTGTATCTGTCGTGACTGAAGCATATGCCGAGTCTTGTGGTTGCCAGATCATAACAAAAAGTATAATCATGTTACTAGGATTATACGCCAGCAATTATCTCTTGAAGGGAATGGGTAAGAGAATTAACTCAGCATGCCAAGAACAACCTGAGAATGTTTTAGAAAACAAACACTGTAAGATGCCCTGTGATAAAAATTTAATGATCAAAGCTGTATTTCCTACTTCTTGCCTGCCTGCCTTCTTTCCTTCCTTCTTTCCTCCCTGCCTGTCTGCCTGCTGCCATTTCACTTCGTACTCTTTAACTCACTTCTTCAAAGAATAATTGAGCACCATCTCCATAAGATATTGTCCTGGGCTCTGGGAGGCCTTACCAAATAAGCAGGGCATGGTCCCTGCCCTCAGGGAGCACCCTGTTTGCTCTGGGAAGCATGGGGGGTAGAGAAACTGGTCTTCATGAATCACTTGTTTCATTGTAATGGATGGGTAAGATCGACTCAGGGCCAGGCACGGTGTATAATCGTGCCTCTGATTGTGATCCTTTTTGCCTGAAATGCCATCCCTTTTCCTCATTGGATGGTGAACTCCATATAGACCAGGCGAAGCCACTGCTCTCCTTGAAATTCATTCATGGCTAAAACCAGACAGAGTTTGCAACCCCTTTTTGTTTATTTCCACAGTACTTGACGTAACACAGATCTGGGTTCAGATCTGGACTCTGCCCCTTACCAGCTATCTCCCATTGACGTAGGTAAGTTACTGGATCTCTCTGATCACCAGCTACACTGTGATACAGGGCTGTTCATGCTCCCCTCAAAGTGATGGTGTGGTAAAGATTAAATGAGATAATGTAGTTGCCTAGGACAGGTGGTGATCCTCAAAACATGGGTTCAGCAAGTGAATAATAATATTTATAATTCTCTATTAAAAGTATTTGTAAAACCTGATGCCTGCCCTAGAGTCCGTGCCCTTAAGGGCAAGCACATGCTTCCCACTTGCATCCTTGAGGCTTTGCCGACAGAAAGTGCTCCATAAATACTTGACTAATGAACAAATGAAAGAATAGATGAAAAGTAGTAGGAGTGGGCAAGTAAAAGAGATGGCAGAGCTAATTAACCGGTATGTTTGTGATTAAATTGTAATTTTGTGAACTCATTAACAAACTGGGAGTGTGGTGGGAGCAAGTAATTGATTTTGTTAGAAAACTTTTTAAAAAATATTCTATTTATTTATTTGTTTATTTATTTAGAGAGTGTGTAAAGTAGGGAGGAGCAGAGGGAGAGGGAGAGAGAAGCCCAAGCAGACTCCCTGCTGAGTGAGGAGCCCGTTACAGGGCTCAGTTTCACAAACCATGAGATCACCAGCTGAGCCAAAACCAAGAGTTGGATACCTAACCGACTGTGCCACACAGATGCCCCTGATTTTGTTAGAAAACCGAAAGAAAAGCCTACAACCCAGCGATGCTGGTAGTATAATGGAGTGTCTGACATCTGGAGTGAATTAACTTCTAGTTGTATATCTCATGGGCCATAGGATCTGCCAGAATATTTGGGTGAAGAAGATAGTTTTTTAAAAACATGGCACATTGTCATGTCACCAGGTTGTTTTCTTTCCTAATAACAGAATATTTTAATGTTTTGGGGGCTAAAGCACTCCCCTGCTATAATGAATTTATAATAGATGAAGATGAGTTATGCAAATGTGATCATCATAATTACAGCAACTTTGAGTTTATGATCTCCTCTATTAATTATTCTTCAGTGGTTTAGTAGTACAGGAGTTCAAGATATCAAAAATCACTCTGGTTTTGTGTATTACCACCCCTCCTTTTACTTCTTAGGAATAAATGTTTATTAAATGGATATATATCAAGGTGAAAGTGTCCTCATCTTAAAAACTAGCATCATAATTTCTCATAGGGACAGAACAAACTTTGATTAGGAAAATATCTTCATAAATTACTTGGGGACAAAGTGAGATCCTGTGAATACAGGATGGCAGGAACTAACAAAACAAAAGAGCCAGCAGAATTGGCCAGGAGTTTGAGGAAGGGAGGCCAGAGACTGAAACCACAAAGTGGTGGGGAAGGTAGAGGCAGGAGGGCTGAGCCAGAGGACAGAGGCTGGGGCCCAAGGTGTAGAAACTGGCTTGGGACTTGTGGAAGCAGAATTATTTCAAACTGTTTCCACTACTGGACTGTAAGCCCTATTTCTGGAAACCACCAAAAAAATCTTTGGGTGGAAGTTATGGGAAGACTGAGCCCTATTAATTTCTGGGTTGATAGAGCCCTGAACAGGGAAGTCATGAGCGGGAGGTGAGAGCTGGAAGGAAATGGGAGTACAGAAGTGCCCTTCACTCCCCATGCCCTGGCCCACCCCCAGGAGTTTGAACTTTCCAGAATTCTCTGGAACAATTATTTTTATCTAGCTCTTTAAAGAGGGGAGAGTAAAAAAGTGGCTAAGAGTATGAGTTCAAATCTCTGTTACTTTCCCATTATTAGGTGGGCAAGTTACTTAGCTTTTATAAATCTCATTTGTAAAATGAGGTAAATCATACTTTGCAGAGAGGATTAAATTAGATAAAGCTAGTGAAGTGCTTAGAACAGTGCCTGACACATACCAACCATTTCATAAATGTTAGGAAGTCATGTAACTATTGTATATGTAAAAATAATGTTTCCATTGTGTTTCTGGTCAAAATTTTCTTTTGCTTAGGAGATTCAGGCCATGAATCCTGCCAGGACTTACACCTTCCAAAGCAATGATGAGGGCAAGTCTCAGTTCTTAGTAGACATTTCTTACTTCCTCTCTTTATGGGTGGCAACACACATGCCATGCATGCGGAAAGATCTTCCTTCCTTAGGGTCGGTAGCTTTGCCTATAGGTTACCAACCCATAGTTCCAACTTTTTGATGACAACGATACAGTTTTGGAAATGTGCCTGGATCATCATACTAATGGTTCCTTTTATTTATGTAACCTTTTGGAGTTTACAAAGGGCTATGCACACCAGCCTTGTGAATAAAGGTACCCTTATACTCATTTTGCAAATGAGAAACTATGGCTTGGAAAGGCTGGTTATCCACAGCACCAGATCCTCAGAGGCTATAAATTAGAACCCAGGCTTTTTGACTCCTTTTTCATTGAGTTTTTGGAATATAATATCTGCAAGCTCCTGCCTAAGGAGAGAAAAGCAGAGGAAGATGGTTTTGAGCTGTTTTGCATATCAAAGGAGTTAGTTCTCCCTCTTTAGGGTCAGAAGTTTATCTGCCCAAATCAAATGCAGATGTCTAGTGCTAATCTTATATATTTCCTTTTTAAAAAATCTTTTTGGAATTTGTGTTTTGCTTTAGATAGTGTCAGCTAATTTAATGAAAAGAAATCCATAGACTTTATCTTTGGAACAATTCTAGCAGGGTCTCCTTTATGGACCAAAAGCCTCTCTTGAACTTTCCATCTCCCCTCTTCTCATAGCTCAGCATATTCCCCTCTGGTGCCAGAGTGTGTGCTCTTTCTGATGCTAAGTGGAATGGAGCTGCTTCAGTGACTTTAAATCTTTGCCTCCCTATTTTTATCTTGCTTATGTGATCATGAGACAACAAACCTATGATCCATAACGTCTAAGAAGACAGTATTTGGGGAGAAGGGCTAGTGCATGCTGGAAAAGAAGGGTAGACAAGAGAGGAAAGAGACCACAGTGAGGAAGTCTGACAGGAGGAGAAGCCAGGAACTTGCTTTGTAAAATCTTACCATACATATCTGTTAAGGAAGTTGGACCTGAAGCTTAAAAACTCAAGTAGAGCTAGAAACCCAGGACTAGGAGAAGAATCTGGGGAGTTACTGTCCAACATTGGGAGTGTAGACTGAGGATGCTATACCGAGGCAAATGGCTGATTGGTAATTGTACACTCTTACCCTGGTGAGCTGAACAGGTTAGGACAGCTTTGAAAAGGGGCACACACTGGAGAATCTTAAAGACCTAAAGATCGTGGTGTATGTGTGTGCCTGTGTCTGGGGGCTGGCTTACACCAGAAGAAGGAATGGAAGAGGTGAAGAGTCCGAGAGGCCTACTCAAGGGGAAGGTTCAGAAAACAAGTCTCAGAGAGCAGTTCACTTCTATAAAGGACAGGTTACCTTAAAAATACATGTATAAATTCACTTTGTGTTCTTACTTAACACCTTCTCAGGGTTTCTCTCTTTAAGGATGTGTTAATATGTAGAGAATGAGAAATCAGACGCTAACGGATAGGGCTTCGTTTTGTTGTTCTTTGCTTTGCAGCTCTAAGGAGTATCTTCAAACTGGCATTGCACACTGACTGGCACATCCCTGCTCTACCAACCCCAGGGAGGGAGGAGAGGAAAGGAGAAAGACCCCGGAACAGAATGTTGTTCTGTCATCTGGTTTCAGCAGTAGGGAAATGGTTTATCAGAGTAAACTGAATCTATTCCCACAGCTCTGATATGTAATTAATGACAGCAAAGTCTTTTGAACAAAGAAAGATGGCAGTACCTGGCAATGTTAATTAACAAAGCCTAGATTTGAAAGATGATCTTCTGAAGCTTTGAAATCAAATGCCAATGATGCTGAAGGTCTTCAAAAGAAATTAGGGTAAAGAAACATATGAAGTTGACCTTCATCATCTTCACTAATTAATATTTATTGGTTGCCTAGACATCTTGCTTGGTGTTGAAAAAGGAAAAGAATTTGGAATTTTATGATAGTTGATGAAAACTTATGAGTTCAGTGACATGGTCGAAAAAGGAATAAATGAACCATTTGAGCACAGTATGAAATATTTGAAGAATTTTGAAATTTATTGAGGAGATCTCATTAGCAGGATCCTGAATATATCTTCTCAGAACTAATAGGTTATGTTTCTGAAGTATCCATTTATTCCTTTAAGAAGAAATATAGATAAACCATGGCAGAATCTTTGGATGTATTTGAATGTCAACAACTACCTTTCTCTCTGCTCTCTATAATTCAATTCAATTTAATTCACCTTTTTTATATGTATCATGTACCAAAATCCAGTGCTAGACTTTTGAGAAGATAGAAATTAATACAATGAAGTCATTTGCTCAAAGAAAAGTTCTAGTGGTTAAGAGACTGAGGTCTTGAAGAGCCTGGCTCCTGGCCAAAAAAAAAAAAAAAAAGTTTCTTGGGCTGACCATATACCTGACAGGCCTCACATGCACTCCCCATGTTGGACTCAGTACATAGTGAGTTGAAGTCAAGAGCTCAGGTTCCTCTGGCTGGTCATGCCCTTTGCATATTTTACTTTTTGGCTCAGGCATCTTTATCCCTAGGTCTCTTTAACTGGGGACTGAGGTGTTCTTCAAATGCCTCTGTCAAGGCCTCCTTATAGGTGGAGGCAGGAGGCAGGGGAAACTTGGGAGACATTTTCCCCTACTCTGCTTCAGTATTTTCATATTCCTAGGTCTCCCCACTTCCCCCCAGGGTCTCTACAGTCCATAAAACAGCAGGAGTCTTGGGGCATCTGAATGGTTCAGTCGCTGAGTGTCTGCTTTCAGCTCAGGTCATGATTCCAGGGTCTTGGGATTGAACCCCACACTGGGCTCCCTGCTCAGCAGGAAGCCTGGTTCTCCCTTTCTCACTCCTCCTCCTGCTTGTGTTCCCTCTCTCACTGTCTCTTCTTGTCAAATAAATAAATAAATAAATAAATAAAATCTTTAAAAAAATAAAAAAGCAGGAGTCTTTTTTTGGGGTCTCTCAACAGTGAGGCAACCCCTACATCTACACTGATTCAACTGACTCTTGATGGGTGTGGCATCTCATGGGGGGAAAATGGAAAAGGGGGAAGTTGGTGCTCTCTCTGACTTTAGCCTTTTATACTATCAAAGTAAGTGATTAAAGATTTTACTGTTCCTTTCATTTTGGGTTGTTGGTTTAATTGGCTACTTTGACACCTGATAGCTCAGCTGAACTCCTGACAGGTACTAATCCAGGTTCCACCACTTCTTAGCTATAGAAGATTGAGCAAGTTAGGTACCTGGGTGGCTCAGTCAGTTAAGTGGCTGCCTTTGACTCAGGTCATGATCCCAGGGTCCCTGGATCTATCCCTGCATTGGGCTCCCTGCTTATTGGGGAGCTTGCTTCTCCCTTTTCCTCTACCCTCCCTGCTTGTGAGCTTTCTCTCTTTCTCTCTCTCAAAAAAAAAGATTGGACAAGTTACTGAACTTCTTTCCCAACTTTGTTTTCATATTGTAAAATAAATGTAATACTGTAATAGTATCAATTCCAGAGGACTGTTGGGAAGATTACATGAGATGATGCATGTGGACTGCATACAGTGAAGGTTTTAATAAATATTATTATAATATATACTATTAGGTAAGTATAAGAGTATCGATGCAAGTCTCGCAGGCTTCTGGGGAGATTGAGCCACTAACAATCATTCATTTAACATGACTTCTGTACCTACTCTGTATCAGGCCCTGGCTCTAGAAAGACAATGTGTCCTTTTGGGTCTTAAAGAGGCTTGGAGTCTAGAGAGAAGACAGATGTGCTGCCACCACAGCTGGAAAGGAGGCGTGTAAAAGACGATACAAGGGCTTTTGGGGATAAAGGCAGTTCATTGATGAGGATGTTTTTGGCTGAAATAAATTAAAACCCAATTCAAGTTGTCTTAAATAATCTCAAAATTTGTTATTGCACATTACTAGTGTTGAGAAGGTCTGCTACCCAGTGATGGCATCAAGGGCCCAGATTCCTTCCATCTCTCTGATCTAACAGTGTTGCCTTCATTCTAAGACTGCTAGTAAAGAGACACATTCAAAATATCCAAGCACATTGAAAGATGGTCATGTATAGAAGAAAACATTTTATTCCTTATCTCTTTTTATGAGTGGAGAAACTTTTCCTGGAAGTCCACTAGCCAACTTGTCTCATCTCATTGTCCAGACATATGTTATGTGCCCATCCTACACTAACTGCTACCAAGAAGAAGAAGGTTACCCTCAGAATCTGGAGCAGGGCTAACATTACCCTCTCGAAGTACATGGATGTAGGGGGAAGGGTGGAGACCTGAATCAAATGAAGGCTCTGTTAGAAGTCAGGACATGATGCATGTTTGGCAGGAGCCAACCACATTCACTGTAGGCACCCAGATGTGCATGAGAGAGTCAAGAAAAACTTACATATGAGTTAGTGCCCTGAACTGAGAAATGACAGATATAAACTTTGACAGGTAGATAATAAGGAGGGGATTGGCTTGGGTAGTAAAGATTATACTAAACAGAGGGAAGAACAAGGGCAAAGGCAAGGAAACATGAAGTAGTATGGTACTTCTACTTCCTCCCAAGACAGAGTCACAGGAACGAGATTTACCTTCCCACCTGGAACAACCAATAAAACCAGAGAAAAATTTATAAAACAGCAGCTTTCAGGACACTGAATATCAGGCAACAAAGGATAGTCATTCCTGAGAAATGGAGACTAACAAGGTCACTGATACAATTGTTCTGGTTCACCGTTTTGAGAGAGTTTACAAATCATGGCACAGGGAGGATGTGGGATTACAGAGAAAATATTTTCGTGTTTCTGTGCAGTTAGGGATTTCTGAACAGATTTTGTTGAACCTTGGAAACTGACCCTAGAGCAAGTCTTAGAGGTTAATTTGTAGCTGTATAAAAAGTAAGAACTCCTGAGAGATTTACCTAATGCCAGAGATACATATTTATGTTTCAAGAGGGGATTAAACCTGGAATTTGGAAGCATCTCTGCATTGTAAATCTGGAGACACTGTATTATTTTTTCCCTAGAGAGATTTATTTACATTCTAAAAGGTTAGAGCAAGACATTTCCAAGGAGACTTTCAGATGTGGAAGGGGAGACAACTGCCTCTTTCTCCTGTAGAAAAGCATAAGAAATTAACTTTTCACCCTCACCTATGGGGTGAGCTTGCCACTCACACAGCACAGATTTTCATATCTGGTTCTCATCATGTTGCTCTGTAGACATGGGAAGTGATGCTGCAATGTTGCTCTATTGATCTTGCTGTGAGTATAGTAAGAAATATGTTTCTGACCCAAAAACCTCAGTATGCATTAAGGACAACATTAATAAAGATGAATATTTAAAACATAACAGAGAAGGAACCCTAGCAGAGTTTGGCAGACTTCCTAAAATGAGGAGATGGAATTGAGAGTCTGGGAAGAACAAGGTGGCTAGAATTTGCAAAACAAAGTAACAAAGAGGAGATAGTTGCACAGAGGGTGAATCCTGGAGATTCACAGAAACTTCTCTTTGAATAGCCAGCAGGTTACTGATCAGTGTGTATGTGTGAGAAAACTACTCAAGGGGTAGGAGGGGGAAGCAATCCAAAAGCATTAGAAACAGTGCCTGGCACACAGTTCTAGGCATGTTGTATATTCTCACAAACAAGAGTGGAGAAATTCATACTTTTGGGGACATTTTGTTGAATACTTGTAGTGGGGGACTAGATGGTACTACAACTTGGGACCTCCATAGCAAATCATAAAAGCAAGACCCAATAAGATCAAATGGTTTTTGGTAACTAAACTTTTTCCTAGGCAGAGTTCATGAATATTTATATGAGTACAAAAATACCCAACACCCAGCAAGTTAAAATTCACAATGTCTGTCATTAAAACAAAGATTACCAGGCATACAAAAGAAGCAGGAATACATGACCTATAATGAGGGAAATAATTAATCAAAACCAACCTGGAACTGACATATATGTTAGAATTAGCAAACAAATACATTTAAACAATTGTTAACTGTATTACATATGTTCAAAAAGTTAAGTAGAGAAATGGAAGATATAAGAAAGACCTGAATTGAATTTCTAGAGATGAAAACTGTAAGGCTTGAGATAAGAAAAAAAAAAAAAAAAAAAAAACAGTGTATTTGTTGGTAGATTAAAAATGAGAAAAAAAAAAAAAGATAAGTAAACTTGAAAACCCAGGAATTAAAACTATCCAAAATGAAACCAGATAGAAAAAATTGTTTTAAATGTAAAGAGCAACATGAGCCATGGAAGAACTTCAAGTGGGTAATATATATGGAATTGGAGTCCCATAGGAAAGGAGGGATTGGGGAAACAAAAAATATTTGAAGAAATAATTGCTGGAACATTTCCAAATTTAATAAAAAAGTATAAACAAAATTGAATGACAAGAAATATGGAGAAAGCTCCATGAAAGTACATAATCAAATTGCTTGAAACCAATGATAAAATCAAAATCTTAAAAGCAGACAGAGAAAAAAGACATGTTAAATATAGAGAAACAAAGATAAGAGTGAGAGCAGATTGCTTATCAGAAACAATAAAAATATGATATTATGTTTAAGGAATTATAGGCACTTGGTATTGGTAGCACTTAAAGCACAGGGTAGCGCATGAAGAGATGGGCAGGAGGCTGTGGCAGAAGATACACCTACATAGGCTTGTCGGCACCATATAATGAAAAGTGTTTGGTGCTCTGTTATAGGGGCTAGAATTTATCCTGGAGGTTATAAGGAGCTATTAAAGAATTTGGGGTAGGAAACTGTCATCAGATTTGCATGTTGGAAAGATCACTCCAGTGACATGGATTATATGAATGTATTAATAAATGGACGAATGACTGCATGTGAATGAATGAATGGAAGAAGATGGTTTGGAAAGTTGATAAACTAGAAGAGGGCAGCTCAACCATGTGGAAGCTGTTGTATTCATTTTCATTCCATTCTGTTTCATTCCATTCCATTCCATTAATTTGTTCAACACGTGTTTGTTGTGTTTTCCTGTATACCAGACTTTAAGCTAGCACCTTGAGGTACTATGTTGAGCAAAGTAACTATATAAAAGGCATACAACTCTGTGTGTTGTAGAGATCTTCCCTTGTCAGTATGAGTAGATATTTTATTCTTTATAACAGCTGCATAGTATTCATTCATCCATCCATTCATTTTTCTATTCATTCAGCAAACATTAATTGAATGTATTTTATGTGCTTGGCTTTGGCCCAGGCACCAAAGATACAGCAATTAATAGAAAGACACCCTGTATTCATGAAGCTTATACCCTAATTGAGGATGAGAAGAGACATTATAATAAATACATAAGTGCAAATCTCTATTAGGGGTATACCAAAGATCATCCCTTGTGTACAGCCAAGATCTACTCTGCAGCTTGGACTTCATCTGCAAAGCCAGATTGCTGGAGGCCTGCTTCAAAGTCATTCCTCATGTCTTTGAACTTTGTTTGATCCATAACCTCATGATCATATATGTTACCATCAAACGTAGTTAGGAAAACTAAGTAATTCAAGGAGGTTTGCATTTCAGATTAATTGTTAACATAAAAGATCACTACCAAATATCAGCGAGCTTTTTTTTTGAAGGGAAAATTTCACCCTGTGTTTATATGCTTAAATTTTATCATTTGATTGAAGTATAAATGCACATTTATTTTTTTTTTTAAGATTTCATTTATTTGTCAGAGAGAGAGAGAGATCACAAGTAGGCCGAGAGGCAGGCAGAGGCAGAGGGAGAAGCAGGTTCCCTGCTGAGCAAGGAGCCCAATGTGGGACTCGATCCCAGGATGCTGGGATCATGACCTGAGCCGAAGGCAGCCGCTTAACCAACTGAGCCACCCAGGCATCCCTAAATGCACATTTATTATAAGAGTAAAATGATGAATGATGGTGGTCAAAGTTATTAATTTTATGTAAAAAATAAACATTAGGTATTTTCAAATGGTTTAATAAAGAAATAAATTGCTAGCTAATATAAATGATGAAAGTGTATTATCTACATAATTTTAGGAAGAATATTATATATATTTGTGCTAACAAATGTTTATAAAAATACAAATAGCAATAATATTATTGTTAGCTACTCATGGCAGTAAGAGTAGTGGTAATTAATAGTTGTAATGATGAGGATGATTAGGTTATATCATTATTCTAATCCTTGTAGATTGTATACTAGTATTGATAACATTAAACAAAATAATTATTAAGAACTGTATTCAATTTCAGGTGTTTAATTACATTTAGGCCATGAATGTCATAAAAATGGCTTATTTGTCTTATTTGGGATTCTTCACATCTTGTGAGGATGGATTAAAAGCAGAATGTTAACTTCAGCACCTCAAAATTTCACAGAGTTGAGAGGCTCTCTAATCATGTCTTAGAACATCTCTGGAAAATAATCTTCAATTAAGACATAATAAAGAATATGAAGAAAGTGAAAGGTTAGAGAAAAATGAGGTACGTCAACACATTTTGTTTATGTAACTAGTCTAGAAACATACTCTGTTAGAATCCTTTCAGAGAGTGATTCTTTTTAGTTACGAGGCTATGAAGGCTAAAGACTTAACTAAAAGAATTGTTTAAATGATTGTTATAGCCTGCTTATAATTTTCAATAGTTAAATATGAAGAATTTTTGAGGTATGCACATAAATCTGAGATAAAAGTTCCTTCTAGAAAGCATACTAATGAAAATCTCTTTTTCAGAATTATAGTATCTGCTTTGAACACAAAGGCAATAACACCATTAACTGTATTACTTTTGTAAATCATTTATCAGACATTTAGGCATACAGAGACAACCAGATGTCTTTTAAAGTTTGACGGTCTGGTGGATTAATGATAAATTCAACTTTGTTTCTTTGTACTGGCTTGCCAGAAGATGTCGGGTCTCTCACAGCCCACAACATAGTAAATATGGTTGAAGAAATATTTATAAGCAGAAAATGAGAAAAGAAATTATCATGTGATTGACACTGACAATAGCATAGACATGGTGAAGGCTCTGTGTGATTCAGGAATCACAAGCACTGTTTTGTTCGTACCCTTTAGTTTTGTGTTCAGAAAGTAATTACAGCACCGAGGAATGAAACAAGATTACCGAACCATGAGCAGGAGATGCCGGGCCACGGTCAACATTCTTCTTCAGCCAAAGACAAGCTTCATGACCGATAAGAAATTTTTGAACTACTTTGTCAAGGAGTTACACAAGGTATTCAAACAGGATGGAATAGGAACCATTACATTTGGCAGACAAAAATATCAACTTGACAGTATTTGCTGTCAGTCAGAGGGTTGCTAGAAGAGAAAGTAGTTTGTGTTTAGAACCCCTGCAAAGGGGCACCTGGGTGCCTCAGTCAGTGAAATCTCTTACTCTTGATTTCAGCTCTGGTCATGATCTCAGAGGGAAAATCGAGCCTTGTGTCAGGCCCTGCGTCAGGCTGTGTGCTGGGTGTGGAGCTGCTTAAAATTCTGTCTCTCCCTCTCTCTCTGCCTGCCCACCATATTTTCTCTCAAAAAACAAAAAACAAAAACCAAAAAACAACTCCCGAAAAACAACCCACTGAAGAAATGATCAACAGGAAGTATATTGAATGTGCAAACATTTCTTACATAATACCTTACATAATGCTCCTAGCATTTGACTACAGAGAAGGTGCTGATACAGCTGCTCATGCAATAAAAATGGAGATGCAGATGGAAAGCCAGAGCGAATTTTTTTATTTTAAAAGAAAGTTACATTATTCTGTTGCCATATTTCTAGATCCAGGGTTTCAGAACAGATTAAAAAAATTTTTAATTCCAATCCAGTTAACATACAGTGTCATATTATTGTCAGGTGTATAGTATGGTGATTCAACAGTTCTCCACAGGTCCCAGTGCTCATCACGTAAGTGTACACTTAATCCCCTTCACCTGATTCATCCCCATGCCTCCACCCCATTTGGTAACCATCAGTTTGTTCTATATAGATAAGAGTCTGTTTTTTGATTTGTCTCTTTTTCTTTTCTCTGTTGCATTGTTTCTTAAATTTCACATACAAATGAAATCAAATGGTATTTGTCTTTCTCTAACTGACTTATTTCTCTTAGCCCTATACTTTTTAGATCCATCCATGTTGGTGCAAATGACAAGATTTCCTTCTTTTTGTGGCTGAGTAATATTAATATATTAATATCGTATACAATATTTATATATTTAATAGATAAAAATGATGGTGGTTTGGACTGAGTGGCATTGAAGAGAGTGAGAAATGATTAGATCCTGATTAGATTTCAAGATAAAACTGATAATATTTTTTGGTAATTGGGTGTGGGATGGGACAGAAAGAGGGAGTACTGGATGACTTCAAGTTTTCTGGCTTGTGCAACTGGTTGAACAGAATCTCCTGGGGCACCTGGGTGGCTCGGTGGGTTATGCCTCTGCCTTCAGCTCAGGTCATGATTTCAGGGTCCTGGGATCGAGTCCTGCATCGGTCTCTTTGCTCAACGGGGAGTCTGCTTCCCTCTCTCTCTCTCTGCCTGACTCTCTGCCTACTTGTGATCTCTGTCAAATAAATAGATAAAATCTAAAAAAAAAAAAAAAAAAAAAAAGAATCTCCATACCCCGAGAAACAGAAGACTGCAGAGACACTTTAGATTTGGAGAAATGATGGAGGCAACGGTTGGTTCAGAACATGTTAAGTTTGAGACTTTTAACTGCCTTCTCAGCATCTCTGCTTGACTGTCTTGATATCTCCAATCAACATGTCCCAAATGGAATTACTCATCTTCCCCTAAACTTGCCATACCTGATGTCTTCCCCATATCAGTTAATGGCAACTTAATCTTTTCAGGAGCTCAGACCACAAACCTTAGAGGCAGCACTGAATTTTTCTCTTTCTCCCTCTCTCTTCTATGTCTCTCCCTTTCTCCTTTTCTTTCTTCTCACCCTCTCCTTCCCCGTTCCCTCCCTCTCTGTCTCCCTCACTTCCTTCCTCCTTTCCTCCCTCCCTCCCTCCTCCCCTTCCTCCCACCCTTCCTCCCTCCCTTCCTACCTTCTTTTGTTCCTTCCTTCCTGATACTTGTCTAATTTGTCAAGAAATCTTGTGGCCTCTACATTCAGAATTAAATCCATAATTTGGTCAATTTTCACCACCTCAGTTGCCAAGACCCTGCTTCCTAGCCACCAGCATTCCTCTCCAGAATGTTACAGAGGACTCCTAACCAGTTTCCGTACTTTACCTTCCTCCTCTGCAGCCTATTTTTAACATTGCTGGTAGAACTATATTATTAAACCATAAATCAACCAGATATATCATTCATGTACTTAAAATCCTCTAAGGTCTTCCTAATTTTCCTCAGAGTAAAATAGAAATCCTGTGTCTATAAGGCCCTACATAATCTGGCTACTCTATACCTCCTGTCCCTACTTCTCTGACTTCATTTCCTATTTCTTTCCCACTCCTCTGATGCTGGGCTCCTCTATATATGACCAGGCTCACTCTTTCACCTCTCTTGGGTCTATATTCAGATGTCACTTTCTCAAGGAGGACTACTCTGTCCTGTGCAAAAAGCAAACTTGCTCACATACCCTTGCCTGCCACACATCTCACCCTCCTTACTCTATTCTGGTTTTACTATTGTTGGAACACTTCTCTTCTTTTTAACATACTGTGCAATTTATTTTAACATATTTTAAATTTATTCTGTGTCTCCTTCCACCAAACTATAGTATAATTCCCAAGGTCAAGGATTTTTGTCTATTTGTCTATTTCTTCACTGATGTGTTCCAGGTACTTGGAACAGTAACTGGCACGCAGTAGGTGTTTTATAAAAACTTACTGGATATTGAACATTGAGCCTGCCTCTCTCCCTAAACATTAATGTCTTTAATCAGGATGATACCAAGATGTGTGAACAGTCCAGGCTGACTGTTACTTTGGATCCCTTCAAATGGATATTTAAAAACAATTTTATTCTGTGTTTAGAAGGGAAGCTGAGTTTTGTATGTGGGAAGGACAAGAAAACAGGAGTAGGACTCAAACTTTCCTTTCTTATTCCAGGCAGTTCAGATCTGGCCCTGCATATATCCAAAACAATTCAAACACAAAGCTCTGGAGTTATATCCACCTTCCTTTGCACGTCTCTTCCACTAAAGCATACCCTTTGGGGGGTCTCACGGAGCCTATTCCAAACAGGAGGATTTTTGTTCGCTCATATCCAGGACCCTTCCAAAGAGGCCATCTGGCAGGTAGAGATTTTTCCATTTTGGAATATTCTCAGGGGAGTTTTAATGCCCGTTGGAAATTGGTGGTCTAGGCAGCGAGCCGTGTTTCCGAGCTTAGTCACATATCCAGTCTTTCAGGATAGCCTGTTCAGTTCAATCCCTTAAAGAGCCCTAATTTGCTTTTCCTCAGCATCCTGCTCTGAGATCTCCTGCTTTGTTTCTCTATAGGTCTCAGCAGAAAATAAGTAACAGTTGTGAAAGCTGTCACTGTGCTTGAGAAGGAAAGACACTCCCTACACCCTAGGTTTTCCTCAGTGGCAGAAAGTTCCTGTCAGTTTACCTCATCTTTTTGGAAATATATATTCTCATTTCTCCTCTCTCACAGGTGCTCAAGCTGGAAACTCCTTTTCAACTATTTTACTATTTTATCAACTCTACTTTACTTCTACTTTACTTGTTGCTCATAGAAAGGTGTGAGATAGAATCTAATATTAACTAGAGTGGTATCTGTATTAATTATTTTTCCTTGTAAAATGGGGCATTGTGAATAAAATTAACAGTAGAACAGTGAAACTATTTACATGATTGGCATGTGACACATTTTCTCCATTTGTAAAAGGAGGGTGAAACCTTACTCTGTACAGGTCGGAGTTATTTTGAAGCCCACATGAGATGGAATAGCAAATGGGTTTAATGATAATCTTTTCCATTTTGTAGTGGATATTCTCTACTGACCTGGAAGGAAATCAGTAGGGAATAGAAATATTTATTCTAAAAAGGACTTGAGATGGGAAAGAGGTGTGGTTTTAACTACTTTATTCCTGGGGAAACTAACTGCCCACTTTTTTTCTTTCCATTGAAGGTGAAATGGGGCGGGGGCTGGGTGGGTGGGATAGGGGATATGTGTGAGATAAGGGTGGGAGGGTGTCACCTGGATACCACCGGAGAAGGACAGCCAGACCACTGGGGCCCCCATGGAGACCCTACCCTACCACCTCCTGCCACCTGCCCACTCCTGCTCCTACTTTAGGCCCAGAAAGAGGGAAGCTATTTGGGGAGACCAAGTAGGAAAACTCATAGGATCTTCAGGAGTCTGAAAATCATTGTTATCAGTAGGAGAAAAGAGATTCCTGACCTCTACTTCTTTCCTCTCACACCCCTCATAGATCTCCCACTTCCCTTATTTCTCATCAACATTATATCCTATATGGCTCTTGCTAGCCCTTTTCTCCTCATGAATCTTGAGTCACACATGATAGATGAAAGTAACAAAAACTTGGGGCTGGTTTAAATGTTTCCAGGTACTTGTCTCTCAGGAGGTGTCCTTCAGGGAAAATTCCAGTAAGCTCCTATTACTATCACTATTTTCTGTGAATAATCACCCCACCTCCAATCATTAGATTCTTTTTAGAATCCACATTTCACTGGCTCTGGCTTCCAACTGTTAATGCAGGTTGTCAACCCCTGTGAATTATAAAGGGAGTGTAATATGCTCTTTTGAACAAATTCTAATCAGCCACAGCCCATTGTCTGCTGGTTTTTTTTTTTTTTCTTTCTTTCTTTTTGGCACTGTAGAGTTTAAGAATCCTATCCTTAAGGGTTCACTTAGAGGACAGAGTCTAGAATACCCTGTTTGGATGGGAACCATAGTTCTTCCATGAAGAGAACCTGAGAAAAAGCCAGGGCATGAGTCAGGGGAAAGAGAAAAGAAAGAGAAATTTTGTCTCTGGAGTCATAGGGAGTAAGGTTTGTGATATGTGGTAGTGTGTGTGTGTGTGTGTGTGTGTGTGTGTGTGTGTGTTTGAAATGAATCTCATCCCACTGGACTGAAGAAGGTATAAGAGGACAAAAAATAAAGAGAGGAGACCCCCTCTACCCTCTCCCTACTCACTTAGGGTAGGTAACTTGTGAGAAGGCGGTAATAGGAACAGGAAAACTTTTCTAGAACTCCCCCTGGGCCTGCTTTGAGAAAACAAAGAACATGTATCTTTCTTTCCCATGTTTCAGAGGTGCTAGATACTAGGCAGTGGGCATTTGTTTTCCCTACTACCTACTCCCCAAGATTTTAGCTAAGAGCAAGAGTCAGAGGGGCGCCTGGGTGTCCTAGTGGGTTAAGCCTCTGCCTTTGGCTCAGGTCATGATCTCAGGGTCCTGGGATTGAGCCCCACATCGGGATCTCTGCTTGGCAGGGAGCCTGCTTCTGCACCCCCCCGCCCTGCCCCTTGCCTCTCTGCCTATTTGTGATCTCTGTCTGTCAAATAAATAAATAAAATCTTTAAAAAAAAAGAGATTGGGCTCCTGTGAGTTTTAAAATTCTAATCCTTTTTAAGGTCTTAACTCTTTTATACTTGGGGTGAATTAGGGAGTTTAATTTTCTGCCCATTGGTCTAAAGTTAGAAAGAAACCCTCGTGATTCATTTTTAGAAGGAGATACAAGTTGATTATCTCCATTTCATCCTGAAAGCAGTTTGTAGGAATGTTTTGTCTGAGGTTAATTGGATGTCTTATTGTCTCTTTTCTTTTAGGGATTCTCCTAAGAGCATGGTTTAGTATTTTGCAAAAGGTTTTGTCACCAGTTTTGGTATTTATAAAGGTTCTGTGGTTTGGACTTCAGTCTGCTGCCTGTTTCTCTTGTACTGAGGCTGTTAATGGAGGAGGTGATTGCACTGAAGGGAGGAGATTAGATTTGCTGCTCTGGGACCTCTGTCTAATCTGTACCTGGACCTAAAGTCAGGCCTTTGAAACAGAGGGCTGAAGTTTCTAAAGGAATGAGAGCATGAAAGTTCATGAAATTGGACGTCAGGTGTCCAGTGCAGCACCCAACATGCAAGGAGCTAGGAAAGTGTCACTCCTGTCTTTATAACAAAAAAAGGTGTGGAAAAAACGGAAGCAAAACAAAACAAACCAAACAAACAAGAACAAAACCCCTCTTCTTAGATCCCTCAGAGAATTGGGGTCACAGGGCAAACTGCTACCCCCAGATTAGAGAGTTAAAGTATCATTAGTGAACTTTTGGAGGCTCAGTGAAGACAGTTTTGAGAGTTAAAACTTCAGAGGTAGGCTTAGGGGGTTCCCACACTTTTGTGCATTTTATCTTCAGCAGCTCAAACACATTCTCACAGTCAAGATAGGAGAAATTCTCTCATACTTCAGGAGGTTGGAATAGCCATTTCGAAATATGCCTAGAGCATTGGGTTCTTAACGAGGCCTACATCATGGGAAACTATTTCACCAGAGTCTAACAGATGGCGGGGCGGTGGTGGGGGGAGAGAAATAGCAAATTCTAGCCCTTTGTAACCTTGCTGTCTCCCCTTAAGGAGGAAGAAAACAAAACTTAGAAGCACGTAGAAGCTCCCACCCTAGGGTGACAGGCTCACTGAATAAAAGGATAAGACCTAATCATAGGACTATAGAATGCTTTCTTTCCCCCCATAATTTACTACCATTTCAATAGGACTCCTGTATAATAACAGGGAATTTCAATAGAATATCCTGCAATCTCAGATCTTATTTAAGAAGAAATCTCTAAGGAAACTGAGAGACAACAAGGGCTTACAAAAACAAAGACACCAGAGGAAATTTTAGCCTCTGACACCTACAGCTCCAACAAATATTAATTCTTAGATCAACAAAATATCACATGAAAAGCCAATTTACTACAATTCCTTTTACCCAGCACATCATGTCTAGCTTTTAACAAAAAATTACAAGGTATACTACCAGACAAAAAAAACAAAACAACACAGAGTTTGAAGACCAAGTAAGCATCAGAATCAGTTTCAGACATGGAAGAGATTTTGGAATGATCAGACCTAGAATTTAAAACAACTATGACTGATATGCTAAGGGCTCTAATGGGGAAAGTGGATGGCATGCCAGAAGAGACAGCTTATAATAATGTCCAGGACTTTTAGTGGTATTACAGGAAGGGATAGGGAAAAGTTTATGTATTCCATCTTTGAAGTGGAACACTTAACTGTAACTTAAAAAAAAAAGTTTATTTGGTTTCTCCTCATTGTTTCATCAAGTTTCTGTGTATTTATTTCTATTTCTTTCTTTAATTTTAAAGGCTTTCCTCAGAGGTATGGTAATCCCTGGCTGTCTATTCTTTTTAAAATCAAGTAGTATAAAACTTGGAGTTATGTCAGGCAGAAGTGGGGACCAGCCAGGCACTCATTGTGAGATTATTGGGCAAGGATCTATCCATTCTTGAGAGATGGTGTAAATTTATTGAATGCCAATTTCTGACAGTCTTTTCTCTTAGGATTATCTTTTTCTTTTCCTTTTTTTCTCCCAGAGAGTCATCCCCAGATATATTGCCTGGTGCTAAACCTGGCATTGTAGTACCTGAAGGAGAAAGAGAACTGAATATTTTGTATCCAGACTTTACTTCACCTCTCTGCTTTTAGTAAAACTACTCACCATGATGTTCTTCTCTCCAGGGTTATGTTATAGTTCCCATGTACACTGAAGGGCAAAGGTGGGGCACTTAACTCTGGGCCTTGATCATCAGACCACACAGGTCACAGCTGAGACATCCGTTGTTCCTGGCCACACTGTTTGGAGACAGTTCTCCACCAGTCATGGCTTTTTTTGTGTTCTACTGACTTGTGAGCAGAGACATTAATAACTTTTTTTGTGGATGATCTTTTCAAGGATATTCATATAGTAGGCAGTCTTGGAAGATAGAGATAGTATCTCTTCCTGGAGCAGAGAGATTTGTTGGCTGCACAGTATAATAAAGGTAACATCATCTTCCAGGACAAAGGTTTGGGCAGGTGTTCTTGTAGTCTCTTTAACATATTGATGTTTCTTAAAATTCAGATTCTTCAGCTGTGATTCGTTCCCACTGCATGTACAGCACTCACTTGTGCTGTTTTGTGTTGTCCCTGTGGGACCTAAAGGCAAGGTAAAAACAGTGTGAATGTGAAGGTCATGCTGCCTCCTATCCTGGGAGTAGTGACATCATTTGCCTCTGACCCAGGAGGCTTTTGTTTTCTGTTAGCATGAGTGGAGCTGTGAACATTTAACTTGTAAGCTTGCAAGTAGAATAAAATCTCAGGTGCTCAGTTCTGTGATTTTCCAGTGCTACAGTACCATGTGTTGAACTCTGAAATCTTTATGAGCCTGCCTTTGATTCTGTCTCTTCCTTGATACCTCATGCAGCTGTTCGAATTCTTTCTTAACTGCCTTCTTAGTGTATAACTAGAAGACTGGGTTGGATGCTGCTACTCTGGGACCCACAGTCTCTCTATTTTCCTTCCCCAGTTTAGGAATATCTTTTAAATATGAAAGAAATCCTGCTCCTTTCCTATTTCTTCAAGTTGCTCCTTCTACTTCCATAAATATTCTAAAGATTTAGGTTTTGCAAAACAAAAGCCAAAATGTCTTCTAGTACTTTTCTGCTCTGAACCCTACCACTCAGCTCTTCTGAGAGAAGTATAAAACAAGAAGGGGAAATAGCGATGGATATGAATTCTCTAGAGGTCCATACAGGGTCCAAGCTTGATATATCCTGAAATGGTTAGAACCATCGGGTGTCTTCCAGGAAGAATTGAGTCCTCTAAGAATAAGACCAAGTGAAGAGCTAAAAGGAGGTGAAGGGCACTGTTTTTCTGGGAAAACAAGGAATGGAATGAGGAATGGATGATAGACTAACATTTAGGTTCATTTGGAAGACAGGAGGGGAATGATGGGGACAGCATCTACTGGGTTTGAGCAGTGTGGGATGAGGAAAGTTAGAATTACCAGTCTTTCATTTGCTCCTTGGGGAAGTGACCTTTGACCCCAATCCAGGAGGAAAATAGCAATAGGGAGGCCATACCTATAAGTCAGCTAGAGCTGGAAAAACAAGTGTATAAATAAGAGTTGGGAGGAGTATGTTAAAGGGCTTATAATTATGTCATTTTTATGTCTCCCAACTGGTCCTGTGACTTCCTTGAAGGAATTATTCTGTTTGACATTAGGCTTCAAAAAAATAAGCTAATGTTTTTCCTGTTATATTTCAAATGGAGACATTTAGTAAATTCACTAAATTTAGACATGTAGTAAAGAACTTTTTTGGTTTATGTTTTAAGAAAAGTTATCAATATTTTGACAGTTAAGACAAACACTTAATTCATCCTGAGCTATTTAACCTGAGTCTCAATTTCTAAATTGTCCTTGTGGCTGTTGGACGATCATTTTCTCTTAGGGATGCTGCATAGGGAGTGATCAGATTTCACTATCTTCAGATATATCCACCTCTGACCTCCAACTCTTGGGCAGAAAATTGGCCTCCTTAATTGAGCTTAACTATAGAGAAAGGAAAGGGCTAATATTAATATATGATATCTAATGAAAATTCTTCATGAGTCTAATCTACATGCCTCCTTTTGACTAAAATATTTGATTGCTTCTCAACTTTTTGATAGATTATGGGAATATTTTCCAGGTTTGATTGATATCTACTTAGTCTTTTCTTTATATGGGTCATTGAGTGGAAAGGAGATATAATTAAAATCATAATTTGATTTTGGTTCTTGTCATTAATATAACTCTTCCTAGTGGTCCCAAGCTTCTTGCTTCCTATCCTTTCTAAGTGCTGAGTCTCCTGCTTTGTCCAGGTCGGTGGCTCCTATCTCTGTTGTAACATAAATCTCATGCATAAATTTTTTATGGCAACAAAATATTTCCCTTCATGCTGTCTTAGCAAATCCTGCTCCTCACTAGGAGTACAGAAGGGAAGAAAGGAAGCAGGTAACTGGGGAAGAAAAATCCTGTTTTGCCTCTGGAATATCCAGATTTTGTATATTTCCTCCTGAGTCATATCCAGATAACCTAATGGAAAACCAAGTGCTGGCAAGAAGGAGAGGCTGTGGCAGGTTCAGAAACAAGAGGAAAGGGATTTGGTTCTTCGGGGCTGTATTAGGCCACTAGGGCTGCCATAACAAAATGCCACAGACTGGGAGGCTTAAATTTATTTCTTCACAGTTCTAGAGGCTGGAAGTCCAAGATCAAGGTGTCAGCAAGGTTCATTTCATTCTGGGGTCTCTCTCCTTGGCTTGTAGATGGCTATCTTCTTCCTCTGTCTTCAGTGCACCCACATTTTCTCTTTCTGTGCCCTTATCTCTCCTCTTATAAGGACATCAGTCATATCAGATTAGGATCCACCACGTGACCTCACTTTGTCTTAATTACCTATTAAAGGGCACTGTCTCCAAATATCATCATATTTAGAGGGTCTGGGAGTTAGGACTTCAATATGTTATTTTGAGGAATACAATTCAGTGCATAACAGAGGTCTGGGTAGAGGGGGTTGGTGGAGGATACAGAGCTGGGAAAGTCATGCAGCTTCCTTTGTTGGTTAGTTGGAGGAGAAAAATTCACCTGTCTGGGCCTTGGAACATTTTATAACCTTAAGTTTTATAGTTTCAGCCCTTCTACCAGTACAACTTTAAGAGCTTGGGTTATGCATATATTACCTTAAAAAATTTGTGAAAGAAATATGGGGAGAAGTAAGTATATATCCATCAGAATGACACCTCCTTGGAAGGAAAAGGGCTGAGCTGATAGATCAGGTAGGATGATTTGGAGAGAATTTTTTTCTTACAGTGCTAGAAAGATCTTTATCTTTTTCTCTACTGTCTTTTAAAATAGAGATTACTGGAGAGCACAATGACTTATACCTTGGAGGTGAGGAGATTTGATATTTCAATGATTTTTCTTGAAAGATTTTATTAATTTAGAGAGAGGGAGAGAGCAAGTGTGAGTGGGGGGAGGTGTAGAGAGAGAGAGAGACTCTCAAGCAGACTCTGTGCTGAGCAGGGCTTGATTTCACAACCCTGAGATCATGACCTGAGCCTAAATCAAGAGTCCAGCGCTCAACCAACTGAGCCACCCAGGCTCCCTAATATTTCAATAGTTTTAAAATAGTAGTTTGGGAAGGGAGGGGAGTGGGGGGTTGGGTGAGCCTGCTGGTGGGTATTATGGAGGGGCATGTATTGCATGGAGCACTGGGTGTGGTACATAAACAATGAATTTTGGAACACTGAAAAGAAATAAAATAAAAAGAAAAAAAAAGAAAAAAATAAAATAGTAGTTCTTCCTACCTCTAGAGATTCTTGGTTAGTTTTCCTGGGAACCCCTAGCACTGGTGATTTATTTTATTTTTATTTTTATATTTTTTCAGAATTGGTTTTCATTTTATTTATTTATTTATTTATTTATTTATTTATTTATTATTATGTTTAGTTAGCCGCTGTGTGGCACATCATTACTTTTTGATGTAGTGTTCAATGATTCATCAGTTATGCATAACACCCAGTGCTCATCACAACATGTGCTCTCCTTAATACCCATCACTCTGTTACCCCTGTCCCCTAACCCCTCCCTTCTGAAACCCTCAGTTTGTTTCCTGGTGTCCATAGTCTCTCATGATCATTTTCCCTCTTTAATTTCTCCCCCTTCAGATTTCCCTCCCTTCCCCTATGGTCCTCTGTGCTATTGCTTATATTCCACATATGAGTGAAACCATATGATAATTGACTTTCTCTGCTTGACTTACTTCACTCAGCATAATCCCCTCCAGTTCCATCTATGCCTATGCAAATGATGGGTATTCATTCTTTCTGATGGCTGAATAATACTCCATTGTATATATGTACCATATCTTCTTTATCCATCCATCTGTTGAAGGGCTTTTTAGCTCCTTCCACAGTTTGGCTACTGTGGTCATTGCTGCTATGAAGAGTGGGGTGTGTGTGCCCCTTCTTTTCACTACATCTGTATTTTGGGATAAATACCTAGTAGTGCAGTTGCTGGGTCATAGGATAGCTCTATTTTTAACATCTTGAAGAACCTCCATACTGTTTTCCATAGTGGCTATAGCAGCTTGCATTCCCACCAACAGTGTAAGAGGGCTTCTTATTCTCCATATCCTTGACAATATTTGTTGTTTCCTGTTCTGTTAATTTTTGCCATTCTAACTGGTCTAAGGTGGTACCTCATTGTGGTTTTGATTTGTATTTCCCTGATGGCTAGTGATGTTGAGCATTCTTTCATGTGTCTGTTAGCCATTTGTAGATCTTTTTGGAGACGTGTCTGTTCATGTCTTCTGCCCATTTTTTGACTGGGTTATTTGTTTTTTGAGTGTTGAGTTTGATAAGTTCTTTATAGATCTTGGATATCAGCCCTTTATCTGTAATGTCATTTGCAAATATCTTCTCCCATTCCATAGATTACCTCCTAGTTTTGTTGACTTTTTCCTTTGCTGTGCAGAAGCTTTTTATCTTGATGAAGTCCTAAAAGTTCATTTTTGCTCTCGTTTCCCTTGCCTTCAGAGACGTGTTTTGTAAGAGCTTGCTGCGGCTAAGGTTGAAGAAGTTACTGCCTGTGTTCTCCTCTAGGATTTTGATGGACTCCTATTTCACATTGAGGTCTTTCATCCATTTTAAGTTTATCTTTGTGTATGGTATAAGGCAATGGTCCAGTTTCATTCTTCTGCATGTGACTGTCCAATTTTTCCACCACCATTTATTGAAGAGACTGTCTTTTTTCCATTGGATATTTTTTCCTGCTTTGTCGAAGATTAGTTGACCATAGAGTTGAGGGTCCATTTCTGGGCTCTCTGTTCTGTTCCATTGGTCTATGTGTCTGTTTTTGTGTCACTGGTATTTAAAAAAATATCCCCTGGTAATTCTAATGTGTAACTAGAGTGGTGGACCAACAAATTATAGCTACTTTGATTCTCTCCTTTCATCTCAGTTATAGAGAAGCATGAAGACTTCTAGAATCTGGAATGGTAGAAAATCCCTCCACTAGAACTCCTACAAAGAGGAAGACCCATGTATACCAAGACAAATTCTATTCTTTATTTTCTTTGTGATATACCCGAGACCCATCTTGGACTCCAGGGACACAAATTTGGTCTTCTTCAGGTTGGGTGACCAAAAAGTAAAAGTAAGAAAAATTGACATTTATAACATCAAATATGTTTTCTGTTGTTCCTATTAAACATGTGAAATGACCCCTTTCCCTCTTAGTACAGGTTTATAGACATGTTTCTGAGCTTATTTTGCTCATCCTATTCCATGTTTCCAGGCTGACCCTGCCCTGAAGGAGGGAAGGGTGTGAGCACCACCCCAGTGGGTGAAGGAAGATGAGAGGAAGCTCTTGCTCCCCAAATAGCATCCCTGTTTCTAGCTGTGGTGCATATTGTACACCTTCCTCCCAAAGCCTATACAGAAGTTAGAGATGTCCTGGTCCATCCTGATGCACTGAGACATTGGAGAAAACAGATCCATGAGGGCAGTGGAATTTGTGACAAAAGTGGAAAGGGGCTGGGAGAATTTTGTTTGGGGGAGAACAGACTTGTTTTCACTAGAGAGCTCTATGATTTCTCCCCTGACAGCAGCAAATGGACCTTTAATTTTAAGAGCTAGTAGGGTTCAGGTGTCTTGCTTGGAAAAGTGAGCCAGAACAATAGCCTCAAATATGAGACAAAGGACATGTTGCAATCAAATATCAATTCTGCAGGAATATAACATGTTCTGTTCTTACTATAAATACGTAGAACAAGGTACTTACTGATATTTGTGGTGGGTGAGATGGGACAAAAGACCTTTGATGTTTTTCTTCAAATTTCTTTAGAATATAGGAACTTTGTTAAATGCAGAGAGCCAAATTATTTTCTTTTTCCATCTTTTTTTTTTTTGCTTTTGCACTCATTTTCTTTCCTCCCTAATGTTTTTCAAGATTGATATTTCCTTTAAAATTTGTTTAGTTCAAAAGGTAGTTGTTTATAATTCCAGGAATAAATTTTCACTTTGAAATTAAAAGGTCTGGTGTGTTGATCATGACATATCCTTGATAATTTCCACCTGAGGTTCTGCAGAGCTCATCACAGCACAGCCTGGAGTGGGAGAAACCTCTCATTCAGCAAAGAAGGGAGATTTGCACCAGGGAGGCCCTGTCCATGAGATGTCCCTCTCTGGAGAAACAGAATTAGAGAATTGGGATCCTTGAGAGAGTTTGTGTGTGAAATGGTGATTACATGTATGTAACTTTGAAATTTTAAAACATTCTATAAGAATCCAACTCCCATTTAAAACGTTTGAAATGGTCCCTTTATCTCTGAATATGGATGTTAGGATGTTTTCCAGGTAAATCTGATGTTTATTTTGAGTTTGCAGTAATCTCCTATTCCTGTTATCTCTGCCGAAAATGTTCTTGGGGATCAGGTTACCTAGTAGGGTCCTGGATAGTAGTATTTCCCTCATTCAGGGACCAGCCCAGAGATTTTTCCTCCAGGTTTATGGGTGGGGAAAATGCAGTGAAGTTGTACTGATGCTACCTGTCCTCTTAATCTAGAGAATTAATTCATCTATTTTTTATCTATTTGCCCATTTTGACAAATCTGTCATAACCTTCAGGACATTTTAATTTGGCCTAAGAACAAACCATTGTTTTAGACATTTTTTACCCTGTCCCTCTATCCTATCCAAACCCTAAGCCTTCATGCTATTTTCTATCACCTCCATGGGTTATCGTGAAGAAAAGTTTGCATATAGTACTGGTTAATTTAAAAAAAGGAGAGTTTTAACATTTTGACTTGGCTAGTTGGGTTGTACCAGATTATCTGGATTAAATGTTTTGTTTCCCTGCTTGTTACAAACTTCAGTCCCCAGCGTTTATGCAGGGATACCAGCCAGCCTTCCCTAAAGACTGTCACCAGAGTTGGAGTCCGTCTGAGATGGTTGGCAACAGCTGGATCAACAGCGCTGGGCCCAGAGCTCTTAGAGTGGAGAAATGTCAGGAGCAAGAAGTAGATGAGGGAGATCTCAGCTTTGTGGAGATCAAGAATGGCATTCATCACTGATGGCAGTAGAAGGGAGGGTAATGATAAGAGGAGTTTGGACCATTTCTTTTCTCCTTCCTCATCATTCCTGTGGATTTTGATGCAAATGATGCATAACACAGGAAAGAAAGCATCTCCTACTTCCTCCTTAGAGAATCACTTCTGACCTTGGACAGAAAAGGGTCCACAAGAAGTAGACTATTCAGAGATTGAACTTATGTTCTGGAACTGTTTTTTTTTTTTTTTTTTTAAAGATTTTATTTATTCATTTGACAGACAGAGATCACAAGGAGGCTGAGAGGCAGGCAGAGAGAGAGAGAGAGAGAGAGGAATCAGTCTCCCTGCTAAGCAGAGAGCCCGGTGCGGGGCTCGATCCCAGGACCCTGGGATCATGACCCGAGCAGAAGGCAGAGGCTTTAACCCACTGAGCCACCCAGGCACCCCTGGATCTGTTTTTGAAAGACATGCATAGTATTATAAACCTTCTTTTGCTGCTTCTGGGAAGAATCAGGGAAGAAAAGGTGGAAGGGGATCTCCCTTTGCTCCAACTGGTAGAAGGTCCTAAAAGAGTGGAGGCTAGGCTACTGAGTGTGACAGTTTGACTTCAGAAATTTAGGGCTCCCCTCCTTGTTTGTTTTTCAAATTATGGCAGTATATGAGTAAAGACAGATAAGCAGAAGTGCCCTTGGTTTTCACTGGGAATAAATTTGTTATTTCAAATGTTCTGTAATGAAAAGTCCGTGTTAACTTTCCTTATACTATTTGTCCTGATTCTCCTCTTTCCAGACTTCTGGAATAAAGAGTACAGTTTTGAACCTTTCACCACTAGCTATGGAAGAGAGCCTCCCTCAGGGAGAAGGAAAATGGGTGACAGACAGAAGCTTCTGAGACCAGATGTAAATCCCATCTGTGACATAGCCAAGCCTAACCCCTGACCCTTTGGTAGAAAAATGGGCTTTTAATTGAGCCCACACACAGAATAATGAAAAGACTAATATAAGTTCAAGATTAATGAAAAAAATTTAGCAGGAGCCAACCTAAGTTCTTCCCATTGCCCAAAACTTTTGAAATGACCTTTTCCTCATTTTAGAGAGTGGAGGGAATATAACACCTTGTCTTTATGGATCACAGACAAGAGCTCTCAGATTGTAAACAGTAATTTGCAGTCAGTATTTACCTCAATATATTTATCTACAATGTTTCTATCTTTTACCCTTCTCTTTCCTACTCATCCCCAAAATGAGAGCATCAAGATTCCCCTCATCCTTGCAGGATTCCAACTTGAGTGTGGTTTAATCTTAGACCATGGTGTATGCACAAAGGAATATCAAATCCAAGAATCAAGTATGCTCTAGTCCCTTGTTCTGAATTCTCATGGTGAGACATATCTTTTCTTTAAAACAATACCGATGGCTTGTAAAATTAAAGAACTAAAACATGCTTAACAACCACCACCACCACCACCATAACCACCACAACAACAATAAGACCATTGGAAAGATAGAGGGCTCAAGGAAAAACTCTGTCCAGGGAAATCTTCCTCAGAGCTCATCCTGGCTCTAGGACGGTGTTAACAACCCCAGGTGTCTATAGCAGGTATGGAGGAGAGTGTGGAGGCAGAAACAGCAGTGGAAGGGAGGCATACTGGGATGTGTAGGAGAGACCCGAGGGTTTTTCTTGTGTTTCAGTAGAGAGTATGGAATTTCATTTCCATGGTCTAAGAAGAGTTGAGGCTTAGGGAAGAAAAGGGAATATATTCTATGTCTCACTTTACTTCTATCTTGGTAGAACAGCAAGGATTTTAGCCTGAGCGAAAGGTCAGCAGCACACCAGGTTCTTTCATTTGTTCCTTCCTTCCTTCTTTCTTTCCTTCCTTCCTTCTTCTCTCCCTCTCTCTTTCTTCCCCTTTCTTCCTTCTTTCCTCCTTCCTCTCTCTCTTTTTCTCTCTCTCTCTATTTCTTTTTAAAGATTTATTTGTTCATTTGAGAGAGAGGGGATGGGGAAAGGGCAGAAGGAGAAGGAGATTCCCCAGCAGACTACCTGCCAAGGATGGAGCCCAAAGCAGGGTTCTATCTCACGACTCCAAGATCATGACCTGGGCTGAAGTCATGAGTCCAGTGCCCAACTGATTGGGCCATCAAGGCATCCCAGCAGCACACCACGTTTCTGAAGGTGAAATTCATGTGGAATATTGGGCTGGACTCGGTTCTAGACAACCAATAAGTATATAAATCCTTTAAGGATATAGATTTATTTCTGAAATTATTATATATATGAATAATATGTAACATAAAATATATTTTGACCTAAGAGTGCAACATATGCATTTCTATTATCTCTGAAAAGTGAAAGACCTGTGTGTGTGTGTGTGTGTGTGTGTGTGTGTGTGTTTGTGTGTTTAAATTCATCCATAAATAGGAGAAATGTTTTTACCAATGAGATATTTAGTAATGTCCAAGTTAAATCTCCATGTACTTTTCCTTTTAACTTTTCCTTTAGTTTCTCTATTCTAGATCTGTGGGATACCTCATGGTTACACAGAAATCCTTTCACTGTAGTTTCTGCTTCCTTCCCATCCTCGAATGATTCCCTGAAGGCTTTCTTCATAATGGGCCAAGCCTGACCTCTGACCTGTGAACAGAAATTTATACTCCTTGATGTGATCTCTGCATACATTATTCATTGGGCAACCCTAAACCTTAAATATTTTTTGCATAAGAGCCCCACTTACATCCCTTCTTATGTCTAGTATATTTTAAATGGTTTCTTAATCTTCATTGTATTTTTTCTATTATATTGTCCATTTTACTTTTTTTTTTAAATTATGCCATTCTAAGTGATCTGACTCTAATGGTCTCAAGACTTAATTCTTAAAATCCTCAGGGTCTGATGAGTTTGTCTTTATTTCCCCAGGTCCCTGGGATATACATAATGAATTTTAGGAATAGAGAAGAAGAAAAATAGTTGATGTCTATGTTAGTTCTTTTTTCCTTCAGTCTCAAATTACAGAATCTATAAAAAGAGCCCAAGAAGCAAGTTCTGTGCAGAGTCACTTCTAAGAATATGGATTAAAAAGCAGGTGAAAGACATTTGTGTGGAGAAAGGGATGAATGGTAGGAGGAAGTGTTAAGGAGAATTTCAAGGCAGGAATGGAGCAATATATTCCAGTTTGGGGAGGGGGTAGGGAGATGGGAATCCTCTCCAAAGTATCATGCTCTTTGGGTGAGGATAAATGACACAGCCCAGGTGGGAATGATCTTTAGGAACCCAGTGACTGAGAGCAACCCTGGAGTATGCCAGTTGGACAGGTTGATGTGAAGCAGACCCAAGTATAGCTGTGTGGGGGGAGCCAGTTGGTATGAGACTGTTGGGTGATAAATTTGTAGAATACCCAAAGGCATTTGTCAGCTGACATAGCTGTTGTTAGGAAAATTTTCCAAGAATACCTCACTAGCAATGGGCACCTGTAAGACTCGGGTCTTGGCTTCTAAATATCATTCTTTCACAGGGCTCTTTAGAGAAGTGGCTGACTCTGGGTGTAGGGCAGGAAGAATACAATGTGAACTTGGAGCATTTATTGTACCAAAAAAGAAAGGAAGTGCTCAAAGAAGCAGGGAGATTGTGTAAAGAACACAGAAGCCAGCTTGAAGGGGTTTCCACTGACCATATCTGGAAAATTTGGGTATCATAATGACCTTTGATAGTAATGGAGTATAGCTCAAAGAATAAAATAAAAATCCTTGAGTTCATACTTATATAAGTAAATGAATAAGTAAATAAATGGGGGAGAAGAGAATGCTCTTCTTTACAGTAGAATTCCAATTAATAAAGACAGAAAGACTGGTGGAGCTAGAAAATCAGCTTTTGGCAGTCACTATAGTAACGATTATTTCAGGCAGACATCACCAATGACTCCTAAAACCAGAAGATGAAAGTATGATGAAAAACGATATGCTTACATTGTCTCAAAGTATCGCCCACAATATACTTATTAATTTTAAAGAAAAAAATAGTATTTTTACATGGAGAAAACTGCCATATGACACATGTGATACAGTTAACGTCATCAGTAATGGGACACATAGACATTATGTGCCTCCTGAGAAGAACATAATAGCATTTATATGATATTTCTGACAACATTGCATTCCTGAATCTGGTCATGAGGGAGTATCAGACAAATCTAAATTAAGGGACAGTCTACAGATTAACTAGTTTGAACTCCTCAAGCTATCAAAGTTATGAAAGGCAAAAAAGAATAAAGAACTATTTCAGATTAAAGAAGACTAGTACACCTGAAACTAATGATGCAACATTGTGTATCAATCATACTTCAATTAAAAAGAAAGAAGAAGAAGATAAAATATATAAGACAACTAGCTTTAATCTGTAATCTGTGACCCAAATTTACTCCTGGACCATTTAAAGCACAGTGGTGGACAGTTGGCAAACTTTGTGTACGATCTGTCTCTAAATTAGGTAATGATATAGGAATTAGTAGTGGTTTTACATCAGTGTTAATTTCCTATTAATTTTGGCAACTGAAGTATGAAAATGTATAAGAATATTTTATTTTAGGAAATAAAACAGAAGCACTTAGAGGTAAAGGGATATTTTGTCTAAAACTTACTTTCAAGTGTTTTGAAAAATAAATTATATGATAAATTATATGATAAAGCAAATGGGATAAAATAATATTTGAGAAATCTTGGTGTTGTATGTGAAAAATCTTTGCATTATTTTTAACACTTTCTTGGAAGTCTGAAATTATTTCCATATTAAGTTTCCCTATAAAGGTTATGAGGAGAGGTGGTTTTAAAAAAGAGTTAGCTCTGGAACCACAGTTCATGTAGTTTTGCATGAGGTTGGGCGGGAGATTCCTTGGATAGCAGACGATATTAGGCTTTAAAGACAGGTTGCCCTGCCTACTGGGGAAGATTACATTGCTTTTACATTGCTTTAATAAAAACCCAAATGATTTAAAGAAAATAGGATAAAATTTACAAGTTCAACAACAAAAATATTAGTTTTAACAATGTGAATTGTGGATGAAAATGATTTGAAAAATGTCAGAGCAGTTTGCAGGCATGTATTGTTATCGGTGGGCTCTAACTCGTAATGTCCCGATGTACCCCTCACCTTATTACCATTAGTACGATGTCTGGAGTCTGTCAAGTCAGACAGAAATGAGAAATATGCAGAATTCAGTCAGATGTTATTTAAATAACACAGATTTGTAGTGAGAGCCCATGGCAAAATATGAAAAGGATTCAGAATGGAACCTGGCAGTAAATGGATTAGTTAAATCTAATTAAGTGCTGAAACAATTTTGGTGGGGATTTGTAGACTCAAATCAGACTGAAGAAATAGAAAATGTATAACTTCAATTCCTGGGGCCGTAAAACTGACCTATTTGTAGGGCACAGGCTTTGAATCCCTCTTGCCAGAACAGCTCTAGAAAAGGGTTAGCCTTGTCCATTAGTGGCCTGCGGAAAGTCAATCCTGGCCAAAGCCTTTGGAGAATAAGCAACCTTGCTATGCCAAGATAGTCATCCCAATTCACTTGAAATAACAAATTCCAACTTGCTTCCTTTAGTATACAAAATAAATCTCACCCAAGGGAAACATGGGTTAATCTTATAATGATTTAAGTCAAAGCCAAGCCATAATATTAATAATTTTCTGTTAATTTAACTGGAATTGATACACACTTACTTGGATTTGAAGAAATTTGAATATATTATAAACACATGAGCTTTGTGATTTCAATTTAAGATATGTAATTCAGTAGCTGAATCAGACTTATGATTTTTAAGTTGAAATGCATAAAATATTGCACTAAATTTGTAAGTAGTATTCAGTATTTAGGAGACCTTAGAATTCATTGTATTTTAAATTTAGTATATTGAACTTAGTTGAATTTTTAAGTGCCTGGAAGCATTTTCCTTATGGTGGTATTTAAAAGATGATTTTAAATATATGATTATATTAAGTATGTAATGTAGCAAAAAAATTTAGGAGAGATCTTTGTTTTTAAAGATTTTATCTTATTTTTTTAGGGAGAGAGCATGAGTTGGGAGGGAGGAGGGGCAGAGGGAGAAGGAGAAGCAGGCTCCCTGCTGAGTAGGGAGCCCCATGTGGGTCTTGATCCCTGGATCCTGGGATCATGACCTGAGCAGAAGGCAGATGCTTAACCGACTGAGGCACCCAGGCACTCCTAGGAGAGATCTTAAGTTTATAAAAGAACCAAACATTACTGAATTGCTGAATGAGTTCTAGTAGTTTGGGGGTGGAGTCTTTTGGGTTTTCCATATTAAGTATCATGTCATCTGCGAAGAGGAGAGTTTGACTTCTTCATTGCCAATTTGGATACCTTTTATTTTTCTTTGTTTTCTGATTACTGTCGCTAGGACTTCAAGAGTGGCGAGAGTGGGCATCCTTGTTGTGTTCCTGATCTCAAAGGGAAGGCTGTCAGATTTTCCCCATTGAGGATGATATTCGCTGTGGGTTTTTCATAGATGGATTTTATGAAGTTAAGAAATGTTCCCTCTATCCCTATACTTTGAATGGTTCTAATCAGGAACGGATACTGTATCTTGTCAAATGTGTTTTCTGCATCAATTGAGAGGACCATGTGGTTCTTCTCTCTTCTCTTATTGATTTGTTCTATCACATTGATTGATTTGCAAGTGTTGAACCACTCCTGCATCCCATGGATAAATCCCACCTGGTCATGGTGGATAATCTTTTTTTTTTTTTTTTTAATTTTATTTATTTATTTGACAGACAGAGATCACAAGTAGGCAGAGAGGCAGGCAGAGAGAGAGAGGAAGGGAAGTAGGCTCCCTGCTGAGCAGAGAGCCTGATGCGGGGCTCGATCCCAGGAACCTGGGATCATGACCTGAGCCGAAGGCAGCGGCTTTAACCCACTGAGCCACCCAGGCGCCCCATGGTGGATAATCTTTTTAATGTACTGTTGGATCCTGTTAACTAGGATCTTGTTGAGGATCTTAGCATCCATATTCATCAGGGATATTGGTTTGAAATTCTCCTTTTTGGTGGGATCTTTGCTTGGTCTGGGGATCAGGGTAATGCTGGCTTCATAAAAAGAAGTCTGGAAGTTTTCCTTCTGCTTCAGTTTTTCGAAACAGCTTCAGGAGAATAGGTATTATTTCTTCTTTGAATGTTTGGTAGAATTCCCCAGGGAATCCATCAGGTCCTGGGCTCTTGTTTTTTGGGAGGTTTTTGATCACTGCTTCAATCTCGTTACTAGATATTGGTCTATTCAGGTTGGCAATTTCTTCCTGATTCAGTTTTGGAAGTTTATAGGTTTCCAGGAATGCATCCATTTCATCTAGGTTGCTTAACTTACTGGCCTATAACTGTTGATAATAATTTCTGATGATTGTTTCTATTTCCTTGGTGTTAGTCATGATCTCTCCCTTTTCATTCATAATTTTATTAATTTGGGTCCTCTCTCTTTCCTTTTGGATTAGTTTGGCCAGTGGTTTATCGATCTTATTGATTCTTTCCAAAAACCAGCTTTTAGTTTTGTTGATGCATTCTGCTGTATCTCTAGTTTCTGTCTCACTGATCTCTGCTCTAATCTTGATTATTTCCCTTCTTGAGTGTGGGGTTGGCTTAATTTGTTGTTGATTCTCCAGTTCTTTAAGGTATAAAGAGAGCTGGTGTATTCTGGATTTTGCAATTTTTTGGAGGGAGGCTTGGTTGGCTGTGTATTTCCCCCTTAGGACTGCCTTTGCTGTATCCCATAGGTTTTGGACTGAAGTGTCTTCATTCTCCTTGGTTTCCATGAATTAAGTTCTTCTTTGATTTCCTGGTTGATCCAAACATTCTTAAGCAAGGTGGTCTTTAGCTTCCAGGTGTTTGAATTCCTTCCAAGCTTTTTCTTGTGGTTGAGTTCCAGTTTCAAAGCATTGTGGTCTGAGAATATGCAGAGAATAATCTCAATCTTTTGGTATCAATTGAGTCCTGATTTGTGACCCAGCATTCTGGAGAAAGTTCCATATGCAATTGAGAAGAATGAGTATTTTGTTGTTTTAGGGTGGAATGTTCTGTATATATCTATGAGATCTATGAGGTCCATCTGGTCCAATGTGTCATTCCACCCCCAAACTACTAGAACTTATACAGCAATTCAGTAATGTGGCAGGATACAAAATCAATGTACAGAAATCAGTTGCTTTTTTATACCCTAACAATGGAAATACAGAAAGGGAAATTAGAGAATCAATTCCATTTGCTACAGCACCAAGAAGCATAAGATACCTCGGAATAAACCCAACAACAGAGGTAAGGATCTGTACTCAAGGAACTACAAAACACTCACAAAAGAAATTGAAGAAGACACAAAAAGATGGAAGACCATTCCATGCTCATGATCAGAAGAATAAACATTGTTAAAATGTCTATACTGCCTAGAGCAATCTATACTTTCAATACCATTCTGATCAAAATTCCACCAGCATTTTTCAAAGAGGTGGAACAAACAATCCTAAAATTTGTGTGGAACCAGAATAGACCCTGAATTGCTAAGGAAATGTGGAAAAAGATAAACAAAACTGAGGGCATCACGTTTCAAGCTTTACTACAAAGCTGTGATCACCAAGACAGCATGGTACTGGCACAAAAACAGATACTTAGACCAGTGGAACAGAGTAGAAAGCTGAGATATGGACCCTCAAATTTATGGCCAAATAGTCTTTGACAAAGCAGGAAAAAATATCCAGTGGAAAAAAGACAGTCTCTTCAATAAAAGGTGATGGGAAAATTGGACAGCTCTGTGTAGAAGAATGAAACTTCACCATTCTCTTACACCATACACAAAGATAAACTCAAAATGGATAAAAGACCTCAGAGTGAGGCAGGAATCCATTAGAATCCTAGAGGAGAACATAAGCAGTAACCTCTTTGGCATCAGCCACAGCAACTTCTTTCAAGATATGTCTCCAAAGGCAAAGGAAACGAAAGTGAAAATGAGCTCTTGGGACTTCATCAAGATCAGAAGCTTCTGCACAGAAAAGGAAATAGTCAACAAAACAAAGAGGCAACCCACGGAATGGAAGAAGATATTTGCCAATGACAGTACAGACAAAGGGCTGATATCCAAGATCTATAAAGAACTCCTCAAACTCAACACACACAAAACAGATAATCACGTCAAAAAATGGGCAGAAGACGTGAACAGACACTTCTCCAAAGAAGACATACAAATGGCTAACAGACACATGAAAAAAAAATGTTCATCATCACTAGCCATCAGGGAGATTCAAATTAAAACCACATTGAGATACCACCTTACACCAGTTAGAATGGCCAAAATTAATAAGACAGTAAACAACATGTGTTGAGAGATGTGGACAAAGGGGAACCCTCTTACACTGTTGGTGGGAATGCAATTTAGTGCAGCCACTTTGGAAAACAGTGTGGAGATTCCTTAAGAAATTAAAAGTAGAGCTTCCCTATGACCCTGCAATTGCACTACTGGGTATTTACCCCAAAGATACAGATGTAGTGAAAAGAAGGGCCATTTGTACCCTGATGTTCATAGCAGCAATGGCCACAGTTGCCAAACTATGGAATGAACCAAGATGCCCTTCAATGGATGAATGGATAAAGAAGATATGGTCCATATATACTATGGAGTATTATGCCTCCATCAGAAATGATGAATACTCAACTTTTGTATCAACATGGATGGGACTGGAAGAGATTATGCTGAGTGAAATAAGTCAAGCAGAGAGAGTCAACTATCACATGGTTTTGCTTATTTGTGGAGCATAAAGAATAACATGGAGGACGTGGGGAGATAGAGAGGAGAAGTGAGTTGGAGGAAATTGGAGGGGGAGACGAACCATGAGAGACTGTGGACTCCGAGAAACAAAGTGAGGGTTTTAGAGGGGAAGGTGGTGGGAGGTTGGGTGAGGCTGGTGGTGGATATTATGGAGGGCATGTATTGCATGGAGCATTGGGTGTGGTGCATATACAATTCTGAAACACTGAAAAGAAAAAAAAATAAAAATTAAAAAAAGGAACCAAACAGAATTGATTAAAGATTAATCAAATATTTGATTTGACTTTCAAGAGTGATTGTTAAAATTAATCATTTTATTTTCTTCCAGTTTCATTAAGGTTGAAAAACAACATTATATTAAGTTGTACAATATAGTGATTTTTTTTAAAAGATTTTATTTATTTATTTGACAGAGAGAAATCACAAGTAGGCAGAGAGGCAGGCAGAGAGAGAGGAGGAAGCAGGCTCCCTGCTGAGCAGAAAGCCCAATGTGGGGCTTGAACCCAGGACCTGGGATCATGACCTGAGCTGAAGGCAGCGGCTTAACCCACTGAGCCACCCAGGCGCCCCCAATATAATGATTTTATATATACATAAAAATGATCACCACAACTTATAAATAGAATAAAGCTTGTAAATTGAATTTAAAAGCTTAAGGAAAAATTTTTGACTTGGTAATATTAATAAACAATATTAATTAGGGAAAAAAACCCTGAATTGAAGTAGCAATTAAAAAAACTACATTGATAACTATAATAAATTTCATATAGATAAATTTGAGGAATTTTATCTTTGAAATGAAAAGTAAAATTATAAATAAAACATTAACAATAATGAACTGAAATACCCACAAAAATATTTAAAGATAAGGGGCACCTGGGTGGCTCAGTTGGTTAAGCAACTGTCTTTGGCTCAGGTCATGATCCTGGAGTCCTAGGATTGAGTCCTACCTCAGGGTCCCTGCTTGCCAGGGTGTCTGCTTCTCCCTCTGACCTGTCCCCTCTCATGCTCTCTCTCTCTCTCTCAAATAAGTAAATAAAATCTTTTAAAAAGAGTATTTAAAGATATATAATATATACCAAATGTGCAAATGAAATTTTTTATTGGTGAAACAAGATATAAAACACATGAAAAATGTACATAAATACATCGTTGTTTCATCAAATCTAGGTTTTATCCCTAATTAGTCATATTGAAAATAAGCAAGGACTAGGTAAGATTATAACATAGATATAATAATATGCATCATTATCATTCAGAAATGTGGAATTCTGGCATAGATAAAGTGTATGGAAATCAAGAAAACGGATGCCAGGTAAGTCCTACATCAAATTAATGTAGTACATCTTGGGGGAAAATTATTTTTTGGCAATGAAGTCACTATTTTTACGTGAAATAACAAAACACAGACTTAAGGTGAAATTTATGTACTATTGAGCATGCACTTTAAAAGGGAAAACAGAAAGGATTAGAATCAAGGAAATATAGCAACTCTTACAGAAGGCTAATTCTAAAATCAGGACAGAAGGAAATTCCTTTAAAAAAGAATACAAAATGGATGAGTGTATTAGTTAGGAGGTAGATTAAGCTGTATGTTAAAAAAAACTCCAAATTACAGTGGATTAGACCTATGTTATTTCTAATTGATCTACAGTCCCACGGTAGGTAGACCAGGGCTGGCTCAGTAGTTCTGTTCTCCTCTTGTAGCTTCTCCAGAGACCCAAGCTCCTTCTATTTGTTGCTTCATGTCCCTGGATATTGCTGTCACCCACATGGCCAATGATATTTTGCTGCCAAATGTACATTCTAAGGAGTAGGTCGGAGGAGGCCAGAAAAGAGAAGCCCCCTCCCTTTCAAAACACAATCTAGAAGTGGTGTGGGGCACATCACTTCTACTCATATCCCATTGGCCAGAACTTAGCTGCATGGGCAAACCAAAGTGGACAAAAGGCTGGGAAATATAATTTTTATGCCAGTGGCCATGAGCCCAGCAAAAATTCTATTGCAACGGAAGAAGGGAAGAATGAGTATTTGGGAACCATTAGCAGTGTCTATGTTAGTGAGCAATCTGAGTTGAAAAAGGAAGATGCCATCAAGACCATTGGATTCTGAGATCCATGTTGCTAGATTTCCCAGAATAGTGCCCTAAATTGGGAATGGAGATGAAAAGGGGATTTCTGATGATTTTTTGATCATATTCAGGCTCTTAGAGGCAGAATTGGCCTGTGATTCTACTAAGAAGTGACATCTATTCTAAGGGTTATAAAATTACAACCATTTCTGTGTAGATGGAAGCCTGCCATTTTGAGAGAAAAACCAATACATCCACAGCCTGCATATGGGATTAAGATAGCATCCAGCAACTATGGTGTCAGTTCAGAGTGTGGCTCTGAGGAAGGGAGGAGATGATTGATTTTATTTCATTAGAACCTTCTGAACGAGACTGAGAGGGAAAAAGAATGTGTCATCATTGAAGAGTTGTTTTTTAGAGACTGAAGAAGGAATGTTGTTTGAAATAGTAAAAACAGCAAATATTTAATATGTCTTAGGAATTGTTTAGAGGCTAGCCTAAATTCATTTAATTCTCACAGTAATTACGATTTAGGTACCATTATTATTTTCGTTTTGTAGATGGGGTAAACAGGGCACTGAGTTATTAATTAATTTGCTCAAGGTCACATGCGGTTGAAACTGGGATTTGAACATAGGCATTTGACTGCAGTTATCAGTGTGTGTAACTGCCATACTGTGCTATCTCAGCAGCTGTTTCTTAAGAAGGGAGATTATCTCATGGGAATCCCAGACCAGTCTGTGCATAGTTCAGTGTTGGGAAACATGGTTGTTGCACATAGAGTGTGCACTAGAGTAAGAACTTGATTATGAGTTAACTGGGGGAACATGAGAATGAAGGAGTTACAGAAGAAACAATTACACATTAAAGGATGTAAACTGTCCACCCTATAGCAAGGAGCATTGAACCTAAGTTCAGAGAGCCTGAGCAGCATGACCAGATGTTTCAGTCATTTCCTTTTTCACTAATTCAAACGGTGCACTTAGAAAATTTTAGTTTTGTTACTTCTCTGTGCCTCAATCTTTACATCTGTAGAGATAAATAGCTCTTTTCCCCACGGGTGTGTTTTAGTAGGAGTAAAAGCTTGAAAGTCTTTGGAGATTTTAATTATAGCATTTAAAGTAATTACTCTGAGAATAGTAGTCCCTCCTTATCTGAGACTCCTCTTTGTTTTCCCCAGTTTATTCCTATGGTCAACAGAGATCCAGAAGCACATGGTCATCCTTTCGAAGAATCAGCAGAAGGTCAGTAGTAGCCTAACTATGTCACAAGCCTACATTGTTCATCTTACTTCTCACATCACGTATCATCTCACATCCTCACAAGAGGGGTAGGTATAGTGTAGGGGTGGGCATAGTACAGTAAGATACTTAGAGAGTGTGCACATTCATGTAATTTTATTACAGTGTACTAATTGTTCTATTTATTATTAGCTGTTTTTGCTCATCTCTTACTGTGCCTGATTTATAAATTAAACTTTATCATGAGTTTGTATATATAGGCAAAAACATAGCATTATATAAAGCTCAGTACTCTCAGTGGTTTCGGGCATCTGCTGGGGATCTTGGAATGTATCCTCTGCAAATAAGGAAGACTACTGTAGTTACATTAGCTAGTGGTAAGGAAGGGATTGCCCAAATAAACACATCTGTGTTTGATAAATTCCAGAAGACAAGGCAAAAGCACGCCACAATGAAGAGATGAACAAAGAATGTAGAAAGGCGTGCTTCTTACTACTACCAGGACTGCTAGTTGTTCAGTGATTGGTTGATGAGGCTTGGAACATGAGGACAGTCTGTCTTCAAACTTTCTAAGCATGTAATCAAGGTTGTTGATAACTTGTTGGCCTTCATACTTAAGATAACAAACAGGAAGTTACCACAACCCCTACTCAGGAAAGCTCTGAGTGTGATAGCGCCAAGCTCTCTGGTTTTTCTTGGAACTGTTGGCACTGAAACATTTGGGAGCTGGTTGGCTTGGGGTTGAGGCAGTTATGCATGATTTAGAGGAGTCCTCCTCTGTGTGTGGATATTTAGCTGTGTGGGAGGTGGCATTGCCAAGTGGTGAGCCTGGAGATCTGGGGTCCTTGACCTTGATTTCTGGTCTCTCCCATCAGACAGGTGACCTTGAATAAGTGACTCATCCTCTTTAAACTTTAGTTTCTCTGTCTGTGAAATGAAGATAAGAGGCCCTACTTCTTAATATGGCTGGGAGGATTAGAGGAGCATGTGAAGTGCTTAGCTCATAATAAGTGCTCTAATCATGCTGGCTGTTATTTTTAATATTCATTTTTATTTTTATTTTAAGTGTTAATATTTAATTACTCTGAGGGGACCAAGGACCAATTTCATTGGCATTAGATTCTAATGAACTCTATTACCACTTTGGAAATAAGACTAATCAACATGTTGAAGAATGGCCCAAAGTTTTTGCCTACCTCCTATGCACTTAGTAGGGGCTACAGTGAACTTGTGGTAATAGTAGCTACCCATGTGTCTTCCATGAGCATTTGCAACAGTAAGATGAATTACCCAAACTGTGGCAAAGCCACAGTTGTACCTACTGCAAGACCTAGGAGTAGGAATGTGAGTTAGCTAAAGCAATCCATAACAATTTCGAAATTACTGGCACATGTTGAGAAATAGAGTATCTTGATCCTTCTGAGAAAATTTTGCAAATGTTCTGCTATAATTGTATGTAAATCTGAGACTTGGCACCAGCATAATTCCGTTTAGCAAATGTGTCTAAATAAATTGATCTGCCTTGTCTAAGACAGAAAGGGTATCTCGAACCATTAGTATTCTGCCCCTGGGTTGGTTTTTTTCCAGCCTTGTGTAATTCCAGGCAACACGCCATTGTCCCAAATGCATTTCTGATTGATTTTCTGCCTAACAACTGACAACTTAACTTTTCAGCAGGTGGTCTGAGCTCAGGCCTCCTTTTTAATGCTTCAGAGTGTAATATGATCCTGATGGATGGTTCCGAAGAACAACTGGCTTTTGTGATGGAAAAGAAAGTGTAGGACTTGGTTTCCAAACACACAGAGATTTCTTCCATATAGATTACATTATTATAAATTAGAGAAGGGTAGGGGCGAGGAAGAGGGTGGTTGCTTTTATGAGAAAGGTCAGAATTTAGTTCTATTATTATATTTTGGCTTCTAATTTAAAGAATTCTGTTCCCACTTGACTTCACTGATTAAGAATGTTCTTGATGGAAGTAGTGTCATAATCTACTGGATTCCTCATGTAACTTCACAAAAGGTATTTAAAATCCCATTTTAGAACCTGATTCTAACCAGGTATCAACAGTCAGAATTTCCTTAGTTTGTATTTTGTTTTAAATAGATCTGATTCTAGAGATTTGACTCTAATTAAATAGGCTACTGTGGGCACCTGAGGGTTTCTCCAACAAGCAGTTGTGTTTGGTATTTGCTCTGAGTCATTCCTGAGGGATGGAAACTTCTTGGACATACCTCCAAGTCAATCAAAAGGATTACCAGGATGTTAATCCCAAATACTTAATCCCCAGCTGTTAGTAAAAATGTATGAGCTATGGTTTTAAATGACCACAGTTGAGTGACACTTTGATTTTTACTCAAGCTTCTTTTGAGTGGCGGATGGTATTGCAGTTAGTTTGACTATAAGTGCACCAGAGTCTGGGTTCTACTTGGGTGGTAAACCTAGGAGGATCTATATAGTGACAAACTCACATTAATTGGTACCAATGGATATGCATAGCGAAGTCTAATGTTCCATTTCTGTGGCCTTGTTTATGTTGCTTCCCAGGTCAGGACAGCTTTCCCCCATTTTCTTTCCATTTCTGAATCCTTCCAAGTCCACGTCATAATCTACGTGAGGTCCTTCTGGTTACTTTGGCCCCAATGACCTCTTCTATTTCTTACCTCTTAATGTATTTGTGGTATATACCATCTAACTGTTTATAATTATATTATGTTTCATATATTTCTTTATTGATATGTGTACATTGGCTCTCCCTCTTTTAACTACAGTTCCTTGAGAGTAGGGACATTATTTTATTCTTCCTTATAACTTCCTTCTCTCCTTGATAGTGTCCAGCTCAGTACCAAACATCCAGAAATTAACTAGACATTTCCATATGACTTAAAACATAACATTAGAAAACTTTTGAACAATATCAATAACTTGATAGTGTACATTTTAAACCATTATCGGATGACATCTTACTTGGAAATGAACACTTTCACTGGGTAACTTGTATATTCATGTGGGAAGACAGCCAGATAGGCTGTGGAGAAGGATGGAGAATGAATTTCACCTATGTGTTGTCCCCATTTTCCCAAATCTCTTGGAGCAGACATAATAGATCAATTAGAGGAAGCAGATACCTCATTTGGTATTTCAACAGAGAGAATTTAGCATAAGAAACTGATTAAATAATTGTTGGAAAATGGAAAAAACAGAGAGGGACACTAGAATATGGCAGAGGTAGTAACTGTAAGAAGCAATCCCACTCTAGCACTGGGTGAACCAAAGGAAGAGGGTGGGGTAATGAGAACCTAGAAAGTGAGAGAAGAGGTCTCACAAAACTGCACTCCAATCTCAGAGGAGACAAGGTGAGATGGTCTGAGGATGCCAAAAAAGGTAGTGGAGACTGAAGTCAGTTGCCTTGCCAGGACAAAAAGCCATTGCTGAGAGATGCTGACAGAAACAGCAAGTAAACAGGAAGACTAAGACCTTTCTTCTCGTCTCCCAGATTCCATCTAGTGCCCGTATTGGTAAGACCCTATCAGGAACAGCTGGCAAAGGAGGAACATAGTTTTCAGAATCCCAGCCACAGCACCAAAGTAGAGCAGAGCAACATGGATTTGAAACTGAGCATTAACAGCTCCATAACTGGTAGACATGATAATAACACATGTTGTCTTCCTACCTTTTGAGAAGGTGAGGAAGATGATAAGGATATTAGAGACACATCTGAAGCACAGGTTCTTCAGTGTTTGCTAGAACCCAAAGGCAAAGATGTGGGAGCAGCAGTTACTTGGCCTTTTGCTGACAGCCCAGGTTGGCCATACAAGGTGTCATCAGAGGTAGCTCTAAGCTCCATTCTACATCCTTTCCCCCCCTTTAATGAAAATGGCCTTCCATGCCTAATCTTTGGAGCTTTCCTTAGGTTTAAAGCATGCATATTCTGCCACTTTAGTAGTCTCCGGTGTTTGTGGCACCTTCTGTACTTTTCCTGGAGAGAATGTGGTAGAAACACAGAGGTGACACTTTCGGCATGTTACTCTAATCTGGAGGAGCTCTGGCTGATTAAATCAAATGTTAACATTTCCTGAAATTCAACTATTAGAGAATCCTATTAATAGCTACTTAGGATTGGCTCCAACAGGGAAACACACTCTGGGAAGTATGATTATTCCTTCATTATGATTTACCGACTTCATATAGAATGTGATACCTTTATTAGAGGAAGGATCTCATTTTCATTAAAATAAATCCACATTAGAGAAGACATCTATTGTGAGTATATAAATAAGTTCAAACACGCCACATAAGTTTCTGGGTAGAACTCTCCAGACAGTGAGGAGTTGGGAGCTGTGATACTATGGTAGGGTCTTGCACATAGTGGACACAAAAATTAATGCATGTTTGTGGAAGATTTGTGTCTACACTGAGCACACTGCTGCCACTGTGGGCACTGTTCCAGTCAAGAAACTGTCAATTGTTTCAGTTTCTGAAGGAACCTTGGTGGGAATTTCTTAATAATGGAAGTGTACTCCTCCACGGTGAAAAATCACCCTGTATTTATGTTTTCTAGGGTTGAAACTTTAGCATAATGGTCTTATATTCAATCAAATGGTTACCATGTATAAAGCACTATTTTAAATTCCTTCATGTATTAGGTCATTTAATTTTCACAACTTTAAGAAAAAAATTTTTTTTTAAAATTAATCTCCATTTTGTGACTAAAGAAACTTAATCAGAGAACAATTAACATTTCCAAGGTGGCAGAGTCAGGATTCAAACCCAGGCCATGTGGCCTGAAAGCCCACAGACTTACATACTGTGCCACATTGCCTCACGGGGCTGCCAAGTTCATGTTGTTAGCAAGGAGACTGCTACAGTAAAAGACAGAGTTATGGGGTGCCTGGGTGGCTCAGTTGGGTTAAAGCCTCTGCCTTCGGCTCAGGTCATGATCTCAGGGTCCTGGGATTGAGCCCCACATCGGGTTCTCTGCTCAGTGGGGAGCCTGCTTCCTCCTCTCTCTCTCTGCCTGCCTCTCTGCTTACTTGTGATCTCTCTCTGTCAAATAAATAAATAAAATCTTAAAAAAAAAAAAAAGACAGAGTTATATAGGAAAAATTTACCAGTTACTCCTGGAAGAATGTCCAGTGTGTTCCGGTATCAGAACACACCGGTACTTTTTTTCTTTTCCATTTTTTTTTAAAGATTGTTCTATTTATTTTAGAGAGAGAGTCAGGGGAGGGGCAGAGGGAGAGGGACAAAAAGACCTCCAGCAGACTCCCTGCCCAGCACAAAGCCCAATGCAGGGTTTGATCTCAAGACCCTGAGATCATGTCCTGAGCCGAAATTGAGGGTGGGACACTTAACCAAATGAACTAGGCACGTCCATGCTGATACTCTTGAAGGTGATTCTTCTATCTGAGAAGGAAGAAGAGGAAGGAATAATGGAACAATTGAGCACCCACTATATAAATAAGTCTGTGTTGGGCATTCCACATATCCCCAAAATTGGAAATCATTGGACACATTTTTCAGATAAGAGACTGGGAGGCTCAGGGACAGTAGTAACTTGACCAAATTATTGAATTAATAAGTGACAGAGCTGATATTTGATACTATTGATCTTGAATACTTATGTTCTAGACACTCTTAACACTGACTTTCTTTCAAAAATTATTTAAACCTTTGACATTATTGGTGACGGAGACAAGATGGTGGAAGAGTAGGGGACTTCATTTCATTTGAAGTCCCTTGAATTTAGCTAGATAACTGTCAAATTATTCTGAACACCTATGAATTCAACCTGAGATGTAAGAAAAGAATTGCTGGAATTCTACAAATGGAAAAGCAACCACTTTTTGCAAGGTAGGAGGTACAGAGAATTGAATCAGGGGGATATATTTGAAGATAAATGGTGGGAGAAGGAGCTTCCATAAGCTGGCAATGGGAAAGCGTTATTGCCCTGAAGCATAAAATCAAAACATTTAGAAGTCTGCTTCAATGGGAGTTGTCCCTGCCTGAAAGGTGCTCAGTTGACAAAGTGGGGCAGAATCCTAGATGGGAGAGTGTGGTCTCAGGATCACCATGGTCACATGAAGATTGGAGTGACTGAGCCAACAGGGTTCCCAAACATTGGAGTGGGGAAGTTGGCTATGGTCAGTGAGCTGGGAGTGGGCTCTCAGCTCAGTTTGCCATAAAGTGCAACCTATGGCATGATCTGGCAACTGCTTTCTGTGTGGGGGCCCTGCAAAGGGCAAAAATATGTTAACCCTCCTTTCTCCCCCAGGAGGATTGGTGCAACTACACACTGTAGGAATGCAGAGTTTGGCACACACGAAAGTGAAGACTGCTTTTCACTGAGGGTTTACTAAAGAGAGGGGGCCATGAAATTTTACCTCCAGGGCTGGAGATCAGTACATGGTCATTTTTATTTTCTCCTCTAAAGCCTCCAGGGAACAAAAGCCACATGAACAACCCAAATCAGCTTACACTGAGCCCAGCCCCCTGGCAAAAGGCAGTGTAATTCTTTCCAGTCAAATACACCTAAAAATCAGTGCAGCAGTCCCCTCCCCCAGAAGACCAGCTGGAACATCAGGGGAACAGCAGGTTTACCAAGCACACTGAACTGCACAACTCCAGCACTGGGGAAAAATAGTATATAGAATTTGAATTTTTTTGTCATGATTCTTTTACCTTTCCATTTAAAACTTTCCTTTCCTTTTTTTCCTTTTCAACTAGTTTCTTATTTTATCAACTCGTTTTTAAGTCTTTTTTAAACTTTCAGTTTTACATTTATATTTTATAGATATATTCTTCACTTTTGGCTTTCTTTCACAGTATCCAATTTTATTTATATATATATATATATATATATATATATATATATATA
>NW_019154105.1:7714212-7731972 GCF_002288905.1 Enhydra lutris kenyoni
TTTCTTTTTCTTTTCTTTTTTGGTTTCTGATCTTTTCAGATTGGTCTAGTGTGTTTTTAGCTTGGGCTTTGGTTGATATTTTTGGTATTACTCTCTGCCACAGATCTAGTCGATATGGATATAAGTAAAATGTGAGAGCTGGAATTCAGGATGATAATACAGTTACAAGCTTAGCTTGAAAAAAGCATAAAAAACTCTAGAGATCTCTTAGTACAGAAATAAAATCTAATCAGTCTGAAATTAAAAGTGCTTTAACTGAGATGCAGCCTAAATTGGATGTTCTAACAGCTAGGGTAAATGAGAAAGAAGAGAGAGTCAATGATGGAAAAGAAGGATGCTGAGGAAAAAAGAAAAACAGCTATTGGACTATGAGTGGAGGATTCAAGAAATCAATGATACTTAAAGCAAAACAATATTAGAATTATTGGGGTCCCAGAGGAAGAAGAAAGAGAGAGAGGGACAGAAGTTATATTTGAGCAAATCATAACTGAGAACTTCCCTAATCTGGGGAAAAAAACAGGTATCCAAGTGCAAGAGGTAGAGAGAACTCCTCTCAAAATCAATAAAAATAGATTAATAGCCCAACATATAATAGTGAAGCTTGCAAATCTTAGAGATAAAGAGAAAATCCTGAAAGCAGCTCAAGGCAAGAGCTCCTTAACCTACAATGGTAGAAATATAAGACTGGCAGAAGACCTATTCACAGAGACCTGGCAGGCCAGAAAGGCCTGGTATGACATATTGGGGGTGCCAAGTGAGAAAAAAATGCAGCCAAGAATACTTTTTCCAATAAGGCTGTCATTCATAATGGAAGGAGAGAACAAACAAACTAAAAGAATTTGTGATAATTAAATCAGCCCTGTAAGAAATATTAAAGGGGAAGAGAGAAACAAAAAGTAACATAGACCAGAAAGAAAGAGATAGTCTGTAAAAATAGGGACTTTACAGGTAATACAATGGTACTAAATTAATATCTTTCAGTAATTACTCTGAATGTAAATGGGCTAAATGCTCTAATCAAAAGACAAAGGGTATCAGATTGGATATAAAAAGCAAGAGACATCCATATGCTGTCTACAAGTCTCATTTTAGACTGAAAGACACATCCAGATTGAAAATAAGGGGTGGAGAGCCATTTATTATGCTAGTGGACATCAAAAGAAAGCTGAGCTTGCAACCCTCACATCAGACAAATTAGATTTTAAACTGAGGACTGTAGTAAGGGATGAAGAGGGACACTGTAACACTGTATCATACTTAAAGGCTCTATCCAACAAGAAGATATAACAATTATAAATATTTATTTTCCTAACTTGGAAGCAGCCAATTATATCAACCAATTAATAACCAAATTAAAGAAATACAGTGATAATAATACAGTAATAGAGGGGATGTCAACACCCCACTCACAGCAGTGGACAAATCTAAACAGAAGATCAATAAAGAAACAAGGACTTCTAATGACACACTGGACCAGATGGACTTCACAGATATATACAGAACATTCCTTCCTACAGCAACAGAATACACATTCTTCTTGAGTGTGCATGGAACATTCTCCAGAACAGATCACATGGTGGGTCACAAATTAGGTCTCAACCAATACCAAAAGATTTTTGGAGTTTTTCCTTGCATATTTTTGGACCACAATGCTTTGAAGCTTGAGCTCAATCACAAGAGGAAATTTGGAAGGAATTCAAACACTTGAAGGTTAAAGAGCATCCTATTACAGAATGAATGGGTCAATCAGGAAATTAAAGAAGAATTTAAAGAATTCATGGAAACAAATGAAAATGAAAACCTAACTGTTTAAGACGTTTGGGATACAGCAAAGGCAGTCCTAAGAAATACATAGCAATACAAGTCTTTCTCAAAAAATTAGAAAAGTCTCAAATACACAAGCTAATCTTATACCTAAAGGAATTACAGAAAGAATAGCAAATAAAGCCTAAACCAAGCAGGAGAAATAGAATAATAAAGATTTGAACAGAAACCAATGAAGTAGAAACCAAAAGAACAGTAGGACAGATCAATGAAACTAGAAGCTGGTTCTTTAAAAGAAGTAATAAGATTGATAAACCCCTAGCCAGACTTATTAAAAAGAAAAGAGAAAGGACCCACATTAATAAAATCATGAATGAAAGAGGAGAGATCATGACCAATACCAAGGAAATACAAACAATTTAAGATATTATGAGAAACTATATGCCAACAAATTAGGCAATCTGGAAGAGATGGATGCATTTCTGGAAACTTTAAACTACCAAAACTGAAACAGGAAGAAATAAAAAATCTGAACAGATCCATATCCAGCAAGGAAATGGAAGCAGTAAGCAAAAATCTCCCAATGAAAAAGAGTCCAGGGCTGGATGGCTTCCCAGGGGAGTTCTACCAAACATTTAAAGAATTAATATCTATTCTTCTGAAGCTGTTTCAAAAAATAGAAATGGAAGGAAAACTTTCAAACTCATTCTATGAGGCCAACATTACCTTGATCCAAAAGCCAGACAAAGACCCCACCAAAAGGAGAATTACAGACCAATATCCCTAATGAACATGGATGCAAAAATTCTAGCCAATACAATCCAACAGTACATAAAGGGATTATTCACCAAGACCAAGTGGGATTTATTCCTGGGCTGCAGGGGTGGTTCAACATTTGCAAATAAATCAGTGTGATACATCACACTGATAAAAGAAAGGACAAGAACTATATGATCCTCTCAATGGCAGCAGAAAAAGTGTTTGACAAATTACAACATCCTTTCTTGATTAAAAATCTCCAAGTGTAGGGACAGAGGGAGCATACCTCAATATCTTAAAAGTCATCTGTGAAAAACCTACAGTGAATATCATTCTCAATGGGAAAAAACTGAGATCTTTTCCCCTAAGGTCAGGAACATGACAGGGATGCCCACTTTCATCACTGTTGTTCAATGTAGTACTAGAAGTCCTAGCCTCAGCAATAAGACAATAAAGAGAAATAAGAAGCATTCAAATTGGCAAAGAAGAAGGCAAACTCTCACTCTTTGTGGATGACATAATACTTGATGTAGAAAACCCAAAAGGCTCCACCCCAAAATTGGTAGAACTCATACAGCAATTTGGCAAATGACAAGATATATAATCAATGCATAGAAATCAGTTGCATTTCTACACACTAACAATGAGACAGAAGAAAGAGAAATTAAGGAATCGATTCCATTTATAATTGCATCAAAACACATAAAATACCTAGAATAAACCCAACCAAAGAGTTAAAGTTTCTTTACTCTAAAAACTACAGAACACTTATGAAAGAAATTGAGAAAGACACAAAGAAATGGAAAAATATTCTATGCTCATTGATTGGAAGAATAAATATTGTTAAAATGTCTATGCTACCCAGAGCAATCTACACATTCAGTGAAATTCCTATCAAAATACCATTGACATTTTTCACAGAGTTGAAACAAAAAATTCTAAAACTTGTATGGAACCGGAAAAGACCCCAAATAGCCGGGGGCATGCTGAAAAAGAAAACCAAATTTGGTGGCATTACAATTCTGGACTTCAAGCTATATTACAAAGATGTCATCATCAGACAGCATGCTACTAGCATAAAAACAGACACATAGGTCAATGGAACAGAATAGAGAGAAATGGACCCCAGAAACGGACCCTCAACTCTATGTCAACTAATCTTCAACAAAGCAGGAAAGAACATCTAGTGGAAAAAGGATTATCTCTTCAATAAATGATGCTGGGAAAATTGGACAGTCACACGCAGAAAAATAAAACTGGGCCATTCTTTTACACCATACACAAAGATAAACTCCAAAGGGATGAAAGACCCCAATGTGAGACAGGAATCCATCAAAATCCTAGAGGAGAACACTGGCAGTAACCTCTTCAACCTCAGCTGCAGCAACCTCTTGCAGGACACATTTCTAAAGGCAAGAGAAACAAAACCAAAAATGAACTATTAACTTCATTGAGGTAGAAAGCTTTTGCACAGCGAAGGTAACAGTCAACAAAACTAAACGGCAAGCCATGGAGTGGCAGAAGATATTTTCAAATGACATATCAGATAAAGGGCTGGTATCCAAGATCTATAAAGAACTTTTCAAACTCAACTCCCAAAAAACCAAATAATCGAATCAAGAAAATGGGCAGAAGTCATGAACAGACATTTTGGCAAAGAAGACATCCAAATGGCCAACAGACACATTAAAAAATATTCAACATCATTAGCCAACAGGGAAATACAAATCAAAACCACAGTGAGATACCACCTCACACCAGTCAGAATGGCTAAAATTAACAAGACAGGAAATAACAAATATTGGTGAGGATGTGGTGAAAGGGGAACCCTCCTATACTGTTGGTGGGAATGCAAGCTGGTGCAGCCACTCCGGAAAATGGTATGGAGGTTACTTAAGAAGTTAAAAATAGAGCTACCCTATGACCCAGCAATCACACTACTAGGTATTTACCACAAAGATACAAATGTAGTGATCTGAAGGGGCACCTGCACCCCAGTGTTCATAATAGCAATGTCCACAATAGCCAAACTGTGGAAAGAGTCAAGATGTCCATCGACAGATGAATGGAGAAAGAGGATGTGGTGTGTATGTGTATATATACTTATATACACATATGTATACAATGGAGTATTTCTTAGCCATCAGAAAAGATGAATACTTACCATTTACATTGACATGGATGGAACAGGAGGGTATTATGCTGAGTGAGTAAGTCAGTCAGAGAAAGGTAATTATCATATGGTTTTACTCATCTGTGAATATAAGAAAGAATGCAGAGGACCGTAGGGGAAGGGAGGGAAAACTGAAAGGGAAATTATCAGAGAGGGAGAAAAAGCATGAGAGTTTCCTAACTGTAGGAAACAAACTGAGGGTTGCTGGAGGGGAGGTGGGTAGGGGGATGGGGTAACTGGGTGATGGGCTTAAGGGGGGCATGTGATGTGATGAGCACTAAGTGTTTATATGTAACTGATGAATTATTGAACACTATGTCTGAAATTAATGATGTACTGTATATTGGCTAATTGAATCTAAATAAAAAAAGAAAAATAATAAACCTTTGACAATACCTCTACTTCAGGTAGTAAAGATCTTAGAGAGTAAGTGAGAGAGGAATAGTTTGCTTCTCTTCAGCTTTTAATTTTGTTTCTTATTCACGACAAAAGCCATAATAACCACTTATGACTTTAGCCTGAGTCCCCATCTGTCCTCCTTGATATGTTTATTCTAATTGGAATCCACAGAAGTCATTCTTTTGCTGTACCTATTAACTGAGCTTTCATTTACAGCATTTCCCTATTAGAATTGTGGAGATTATTAAGTTGGATTTTTCAAATCAGATTTCCTGCAACTCTGCTCAAGGCAACCTTATTTTCCCAGTAGAAAAATCATGTATTTTCAGTGAATGGTCATAAATATTGAAGAGTTGGTTCCTAGCTAATTTAAAAGAATAAGGGATGGAACATCTTCCACATTGCATTCTGATCTAATTTTGGTTGAATAAGCTGTTTGCAAAGGTCAGTCTGAAAACAATGGCATAAAGAGCTCCAAGGGGAGTATTTACAGGTTTGGCTTTGTATATGCCCACGCATATGTGTGCATGTGTGGGTGCATTTCTACATTTGTAAAAGAAATGATACATTAAAAGATGAAGGCATTAAAACAACCAGAGAGCATCAAGTGCCCACTTCTTTTATCATACTACTATATGATGATCATTGATATTCCCACCAATCACCTGAAGCTCTGTAAGCTTTTGAGGGTGTCTGAATTACTGAGGAGGAATACATTCCTCTCCCTTTGGTTTTATGGTCACCTATGTTTTCTTATGGTCACAAGCTCTGTAAGTTAGAGATTATACAAATTTGTAGATTCAGCAGTATTGTTAATAAAGATATTTTAAAACCTAGGTGACCCCCCATCCCACAACTTTTTTGAGTTAAATGAAGTTTATTAAACCATGCATGAAATAGTGTCATCTATCTTATATTTCCATATTCTAAGTTACATATTTTTACCATATTGCTATGGGGCAGGCGTTAACGGATGCCAATTTAAATGTTTTCCCACTTAATTTTGTCCCCATTCCACTGCTATCTACCTAGTACAAACAATTCTAGTGTGTGTATATTTGAGTGTGTGTTTTAATTGAAAAGAGGCTTTTTGTTGGTACATGGAATTCCTTTGCTGGGATTAGAAAAAGGTACCCCCTCTGGGTAGACAAATGAGGAAAAGTTGCTCTTTCCTCTACTTCCTCTCTCAGTGGAGTCCCTTTCTATAAATTCTGTGCAATCATTTGCATTTGCTTATAAATTGTAAAATATTTATAAAGCCCTTAAAATATGGGTGAATGAGCAAATGACCTCATAATTGGTCTCCTTGCTCTCAGCTTTTCACCATCATGATAGGTTTCATACACGCTTCACTATCCCTCATCTTTGAAAAGCGTTTGCCATTTCATCTCCTTATGTAATGTCATTGGTGTCTCCTTATGGCTGGGGGTTGAAGTGCCAGCCCTCACCTGATGTTCAGAACCCTCCAGAGACCTCCTTTTTCACCCTTAACTCCTCCTCCTCAGTGTGGACCCTACACTCTTGTCAGAGTAGGTTAGTTAGCATTTACCAACCATTCCTCTCATCATTCCTACCCCAAAGATACCATTCCTCTTATCTGGAACACTCCCCTCCATTTGTTATGCCTAGCTAATTTGAAAGAATAAAGGCTGGGACATCCTTCAAACTGAAGCAGTGCTGTGCATTTTGGCACCAGCTTTTTGTCAATGTACAAAATTAATTTTTGTAACAACTAAATATATATGAGCGAAATAAAATTAAAAGGTCAGGGGAAGGATTTTGACAGTGTGAAAGATTTTGCTGAAGCATAGTATATCTGTATTAAAGCACATACTAAGTCCATATTAAGGAAAGGACAGATTTAGCAGAATGTTCAAGAACTTTGTCTCATGAGAACATGGTTAGGGCAGTAAATAAGTCTCCTCTGGGAGGGATCCTTGCTGAGGGGTGAATGAGGAATAAGGTGATAATTGTAGAAGGATTTTTTATTTACTAAAATGTGCTTTAAATAGAAAATGGTGTTTACTTTTAAAGACCTTCAGGTATGTTGGTGAAAAATTCCAGTATTAGAAAGAGAGCTATGAACACACAAGAGGACCTACTTCTAATCCGTCTCAGGCCTTTAGCTCCTTAAAGGACCAGGTGAAAGCTTGCCTTGGGTTCCTTCGCCCCTGACAGTGTCTTCCTACCCTAAGCACCAATAGCACAAGTCTTCTGCATCTTCATGCTGGAACAGATGATGTTGGTGCTCTGCCCACCTCCCTGCACCTGGCCTGGAAGTCTCCTCTCTTACACATGGATGGCTTCCTGCAGCTCCCTGCCTCATATGTTCTCTCACCTGAGTGCATCTTTGGTCCAGGCGTAGCACAGGTCAGAGGTGTTGGGGAATTAACATCCCATGAGCTACCCTCAAAAAGGAGAATAGAAGTTGACAAATACTGCATTTGCTCACCTTGCATTGGGATGATTTTCAAGCATGTTCCACACAATCAGAGGATCTCCGGTGGAATTAGCCCCGGTTAACCACAGTGATCATCTCCTCAATCACACACGCCTATTGGTTTTCCTTCCCCATATTGATACCCTATTCCCTCCCAGCACTTCCTAGAGCCATTTTCTATGTAAGTTCTGTGTACCCAGATTCCTGTTCCTGATACCTTCCTTAGTATATTGTCTCATTTTCTTCTTCCTTTCCTCCTTATGTGTTTTGTCTTCTTGAGGATTAATGCACTCCCCGCCCAGCTCCACAGCATACACCCTAGTACACCAGGTTCCCAGTATCCAGTGAAGATGCATTTGTTGATCAACTCAACGCTGTGCAATCAAGTCCTGATGGACTTTTCTGGGAATTGATTCCAATGGGACTTTGAACATAGAGGAAATTTATTTCTAATGTACAGGATTTCCTCTTGCACTACCTTCTACGAAAGGTTTTTAAATATCAGATGATTTGATAGATTATTTTTTTCCATACCTGAGTGCAACCTCTGTAGCTTGTTATCCGTATTGTTTTGCTTCAAGTGCTGTTATTGACTCTCTGGCTCTTTGTGTATGTCATTCTGCCTCTTGCCTCTGTCAGAAGTTGGCAGTCAGAATTAATGGGGCCAGGGCATGTGGGGGACTCTAGGTGTCCTTAGCTCTAGGGCCTATGCACTAGCAGCCTGGAGAGCCTTCAGTTGGGGAGCTGGCACGTCTTTCCTTGTAGAACAGCATTATGCACATTACACCACCACCGTTTCCTGGCAGCATCTTGAAAATCCGATTAGAAACCCATCCAAGGCAGGTATTTTTCCACTGCCTTTCACCTCCACCTTTTCGTCATGGCAGAGATTTGACTAGGAGAGGGGCATAGAGGACAAGCTGGTCAATTGCCATTTTAGAGTGCCGAAGTGCACAGTATTGAGGAAGATAAAAGGCAGCCTTGGAGCTATTCTCAGTTTGTTCTCTTCCGACTATTAGGTCTTCAGGGTGATTACAAAGTTTGCTTTTATTTGCCTTGTGTTCCTGTCATACGCCCTGTTAAGGGGTGAAATACGCAGGATTTTGTCATTACTCGTTGGCTGAGGCAGTGTCAGTTAGCTCCAGTTGGTCTCTCCGAGGCAGTCTAGTGGTGAATGTTTAGTTGCAAATCCAGCGTTTTAGTCTTGGGTACATTAGCGTGCCCTGTGGTCATCGACCATTTTTAGTGCGCCAAATGATCAGAATTCTCAAATGTGGCATTCACAGAACAGTGCTCACCTTAATGTGGATTTTCCTTTTCCCTCCTCTCTTCTGCCTTTCTCTTTCCTTCCCCTGACCTTTTAATTTTATTTGTTTATTTATTTTTAAAGATTTTATTTATTTATTTGACACAGAGAGATCACAAGTAGGCAGAGAGGAAGGCGGAGTGGAGGGGGGGGAACAGGCTCCCTGCAGAGCAGAGAGCCCGATGCGGGACTCGATCCCAGGACCCTGAGATCATGACCTGAGCCGAAGGCAGCGGCTTAACCCACTGAGCCACCCAGGTGCCCCTCCCCTGACCTTTTTAAAAGCGTCTTTAAAAATGAGCTTCTTTTATTGGAGGGTGGGTAAATGACTCCTAGGAGTAAAATTTGAGCAGTTTTTCATTATTTTTTATTAGATTCCTTCACCCAACTAGCACATGACATCTTGCACATAAAAGGCTCTCAATAATGCCTGTTGAATAAATTGATCACATGAAAAAGGGAGCCTGGCAACCAAGTGTAAGAAATACCTACATTTACATAACTGCCCACTTACTTCTTGGAGGTTATAATGCTACAATTGCATTTACTCACAAAGATGCAGATGGTTACATTTGAATTTAGAAGTCGGAGACTTCATATCTGAGTTTATGATCAGATAGGAAGAATCTAGAGCAACTATTTGCTTTCAGATATGCCCTAAGGAAAAAAATTGTGTATTAGATAAAGTCAGGAAACTGTTCTAGTCCTGGTTCTGTTATTAAAAATCTGTAACTGCTTTTGCTTCAGGGACCTTCTTTATAAAATGAGGTTAACATCAATGACCTGTACTGTCTTCCAGCAAAGAATCAACGACTTTATAATCTTCCCTAAAGAGCGAGAAGAGACAGGCTTTGAAAATTCTTCTTCGTGAAAAATACCCAGTCTTCTGTAAACAAAAAGGAAGCTACTGACACATTGTAACCAGGACAGTCCTGAGTCCTACTTGAGGTGGGGTTCTCAGTACTCACCTGCAGTAAAAACCTGCAGATTTCTACCCTTGCACTGTTTGCTAATTATACTGAAAAGCTGGGAAGGAGAGAGAAGCAGAAATGCTGTGTCCTGCAACATTTCTTAAGAGAAAAGAGAAAATGAACTTGTTCTGGTGTTTTGTTGATAGGAAAGTATTTACTTAATCCCCTCACCCCACACCCCGATTCCCCTTACTCTTTTTCTGCTCTGCGGTTCTTGCTCTCAGACTCTCAAGTGGGACTTCCAGATGGTTGCCCTAAGGTATGATGCTTCTCTCCGTAAGCAATCTTCTCCCTCCTTCCCTCCCACATACAATATGTTTCCTACGTACTTGGCCTTTACATTTTTTTCTTTTTTTTACATTTTTTTCTTTTAAGTTTAAAAATAATAGCTGATGGTTTTGATTTGTTCCTTAACTGATACCTGACACCGTGAGGGGTGTTATTTCTATACCTAAGTGCTGCCACCTTCTCGGGAGAAACCTGCTGTAGAGGTTGATGGGAAATACTTCTGGCAGTCAATGCTAGGGCGGTGACGGTGATAAAACTACCCCACCTGTCCTTAATTTTGATTTGGTCAGGACTCCACAGCGTCCCTTAGTCCCTCCCTTCTATAGGAACTGCATTAGAGACAGAAGAGACTCCAAGCCACAAAACAGGCCCATGTCACTCCACTGAATGATGCTGCCCACACTTTTTTTTTTAAAGATTTTATTTATTTGACAGACAGAGATCACAAGCAGGCAGAGAGGCAGGCAGAGAGAGAGGGGGAAGCGGGCTCCCCGCCGTGAGCAGAGAGCCTGATGCGGGGCTGGATCCCAGGACCCTGGGATCATGACCTGAGCTGAAGGCAGAGGCTTTAAGCCACTGAGCCACCCAGGCTTCCCTTGCCCACACTTTTGAAGCCAGCATATTTCATCTGGTCCTAAAGGATTAAGAGGAGGGATTTGCCGAATATGGTAGGTGATATTTATTGCCGTCCTTCAAAGAGCATCTGCCAGTAACATGAAGGTTGGAAGATGAAGTTGAGCATAACTGACCTCGCACCGTGAGTCAGTTCCCCAGCAAGATTTATGGTCTCGGACCCTGATTTTAAAGCCCATTCGCCGACAGTCCATCCCCATCCTTGCCTCCACCACCCCTTCCAGCACCAGAACTTCTGCCGTGCCCAGCCTGACGACCATTACCTCTGGCCACGGCATCATCACCATCTCTTCTTCCCCTTACAGTCCTACGATTGTTTTCAGAGCATCATGACCAAAATGTTATGATGACATTGTCTGAAATAATAATATCTATTCAGTGCTTATCTGTAGTGTTTTAGAAATATTAACTCATTTAAAGATTTTATTTATTTATTTCACACACACACGCACACACAGCGGTGAGGCAAGCAGAAGCAGGGGAAACAGCAGAGGGAGAGGGAGAAGCAGTCGCCCTGCTAAACAGGGAGCTGGACATGGGGCTCAGTCCCAGGACCCCGAGATCATGACCTGAGCCAGAGGTAGATGCTTAACTGAGCCACCCAGGTGCCCCTAAATGTTAACTCATTTAATCTTCACCAACTATTTTCTGAGTTAAGTAATATTGTTAGGTACATTTTGCAGATGTAGAAATTGAGGCTTGTGATGTTAGGTACGCTGCTGAAAGTAGATGGCTGGATTCTAACCCAGGATCAGAATCAGAATTTTTAGCCACTATACTAAACAAGGATTTTTTTTCTCACTGAGACTACTTGGATTTGAAGTTTGAAGGAGTTTGCCACACACAAACACATAAATCACTACCTTGGGCAATAACTAATAAACTTACAAAATTTATTTCCCTTTGAGTTTGTCACATTAGGGTAAACTATGTTTCAGGAAGAAATGAACCCTGAGTTATCAGTGGCTAACCATAGCAAAGATTTGTTCCTCCATCATGTAAAGTCCAGTGCAGAATGTGATGCAGCAGCTGCAGCAGCTACGGAATTCCAACTCTCTGCAAGTTGTGCTGCAAGGGGAGAGAGTATGGGAAACTCACCTTCTTTTTAATGCCTCATCCTTCATATCTGTTCACAGCCACTATGCAGAGCCAGGTACAGGACCCCAGCCTAGCCACAAGAAGTCTGGGAAGTATAGGGAAGGAAAGCATGTGGGATATTTAAGAGCACTACCATTTCTGATTATTGCTGGAAAAACATAATCTATTCAAGTAAATAATTCATATCTGTAATTGGAATGCCAGGAGACCCTGAACAGTCTTGTGTCAGGAATCCAAGTGTCTTATTGACTTGTGACAATCTTTTTTTTTTAATCTAAAATATGTATAGTCTTAATAAGCTCTCATGGGATATTGTAGTCCCCCAAGGCTTGGGCTTCTGCATTCCGTGTGATCTTTTATATAATTAACAATAAGGAGGAGGAGAGAAGGCATGAAATCTTTGAAATTTTTATATCTCACTTCATGTCATGTCACTTGCTGCGCCTTGATATTTCTAGTTATTAGAGGATAGAGAAAGTCTCACTTCTCAGAGCTCCATATGTGAGAAGAAGAATTATAGTTGGATCTCAATACTGTCATTTATGTTTGGTGTAAAAGAGGAAGACATGTCATTTAGTGTACAGGGAAGAAGAAACCAGGTTATACCTATAGAGCTTGCTGAAGGACAAGTCGCTCTTTGTCGAACATTCCTGATTTGATGGAATCACGTTCAATTTTTGGAAATAGTTCAGGGAAAGAAATTTTACTAGCAGAGGGCTGAAAAACTAGAACTGGAGATATTTGCTCATTATTTAATATAACTTTGAGTAAAGAGTAAAAAGCACCATTGTAAACTTCTCTATTACCTATTTTCTAGAGTTCTTTTATTCACTGCCTAAGAGGTAAAGACCTCTTAGTTTACCAACTATGGATTCTTTTTCTGCAACAGTAAGATTAGTTAACTGCCTTTTTAGAGCCTGGCAAAAAAGAAAGGATTTGATTCTAATCATTGGGAAATAAAGGACATTAGAAGTTCTCAGAGTGTATTCCCAGTCTTTGTGGATATATCATGGAGGGCAGAGCTACTGTGCTTAGACTCTAGCTATCTCAGGGTCAGGCTGCATGGATTACTAGTCTGGCTTGCTAAGGAACCCGCCATATTCTTGTGTCCTACATTTGGTTGTGGGAGCTCTGCTAAATGAAGAATAAAGAAGGCATGTGCCTCCAAGTTTTGCTAGAGTAGGAGCCACATTCCTTGGTTCCAATGGAGCAACTTGAAATACTGGCATCCCTCCAAAAAAGACACAGTGTCATCTAGACTAAATGTGCCCCACCTGTCTCCTAAACCAAAAAGTTCCTGGTTTCATGGCTTGTAGATTTTCAGCTATAATTGCCTAATGTTTCTTTCCTGGAGATGGAGATTTTGAGAGTGCACAATTCCTCTTTATTACTGTTCCTATGATTATTCCCATTTGGTTTGCTGGCTGGACCACAAAACTACATTCTGTACCATGAAAACATCTCACGATACAAACTATTTTCGGAAAGGTAAGTGACTTGTGCATGGTAATGTACTTATACTAGTTTGCTATCTTTATCTTAAGGCTCATTAGCCATCACACTTACTTTATAGTGCCTTTTCCAGTAACTCTATCATAGCTTTATTTTTTCTTTCACCATCAAGCCCTTATTCCAGAATTGCAGAAGAAGATCTCCAGTCCTTGGTCTTGTATACTCCTGGCCATTCAAGTCAGGTTTATTCTCAAGAGAAATGCTCTATGTCACATTTTCTCACAGTGACACACACACACACACACACACACACACACATTTACAATATAAATTATGCATATTACATTGCTAAATAATAGACTTATTTTACCAGTCTTTGTTGTGACTCAGTCTTAGGTTATATCTTGAATGCTTTAAAAACTGTAAAAGGAATCAAGAGAATAGAAACAGGCTCTGTACCCGGGAAGGAGAAGGCCCCTGCTGACAGGAAGTTGGATAGATATTATTACGTAGAGTTGAATGGCCTAAGCTGGAAAGTTAGGCCCAGGAATCAAAATAAACGAGGAAACATTCTTCCTTAATGTTTAGTGAAGCTGAAAGAGAAATCTTTTCTTATTCCTACAACTTTATTGAGGTATAATTCACAAATAATATTGTAAGATAAAGTGTACAACGTGACAATTTGATACTAAAGTCATAGAAACAGGGAGTAGGAAAGTGGTTGCCAGGGGCTGGGGAGTGGGGAAATAGGGCGAGGTTGGTAAGGAGACAAACTTTTAGTTATAAGATGAATCAAGTCTCGGGATCTAGTGTATAACATTAGACTATAGTTGGCAGCCCTGTATTATGTAATAGAAATAATTTTAATTCAGTTTCAGAATAGGAGCGTGGGAAGGACTGGTGATGGAAATTTGGGATATCTAAGGATCTGAGCTAAAAAAGATACAAATTTAATTAAGACTGTGAAATAAAATAATAAATGAGTAGATGTTAATGTAGAAGTTTAACTGTGCCCAGCTAGTTTAAGCAACAAGACAGGATACTCAGCAGTAGTATTTTTTTCTGAGTGAAGATTTTTATTCTGTCTCTCTAGTTGCCATTTCTGTTATTCAGAATTTTCTTAATCTGAAGCCCAAGGATCAAATTAAAAACTTTGTAGTGGCCATTATAAACTTCAAAGTGGTCATGAGGAGAAGTATTGAGCTTGTTGCTCACACATAACTAGGGCCTACCAGGGGCAGACAAGAGTCATGGCCACGTGCACAACCAGCTTGTGAACCAGGCCATGCTATGGTGTGACTGAGGCTACAAATGTTCCTGGGTCTTAACCAGTAACAAAGCCAAGTAGTTATACAGTACTGGTCAGTTTGTAAGAAAGTCCCAGTTGGGGGATTTGTTTAGTGAGTGACCACAATGTAAGTTCTGTCAAATGTGGTTATTTTCTTAACACCACTATTGTGTTTAGAGTAGACCTCCTTACTGGGTTTGGTTTTACATTCCTGTTGGTTAAAGGGTAGCTCTAAACTTCAAAAATTGCTCTTAAGAAGATGAGATTTCTCTTTCCCTTTGTAATTTCATTTCTCTAAAATTGAGACCTCTTAGTTTACCAACTATGGATTCTTTTTCTGCAACAGTAAGATTAGTTAACTGACTCAGTCATATTTTCCCATAAATGGCAACATGAGCAGTCCTGAGGTATATTTTTAGATACTGGATTAGTCTTAGAATGTGAATTCTGCACTGTGGGAAAGAATGACTTGACCCCATTAAGGTTTGAACTCTGCTTTCTGTCACCATGGTTACCATTTGATCATCCTAACTTGCATTCTTGGAATCCAAAGAAACAAATCTAAATAATATCCTCTATAGAAGACAGGAGTCAAAATATAAAATATGTTGTCCTTTATGTGGACAAATACAAACCATTCATGGGCCGCGGGACAAAAATGCCTGCAGAACAAAAGGGAGTAGGGATATGTTTTGCTAGAAGATGCACAATTTCGATTGGTTTTTATAATTTACTATTTAGGAAATGTAAGTTGCAGAACAGCTTAGTGAAAGCAAAATAAGATGATAAATGAAGCAGTCTGAAAGTTTCATCGAGTGGGCCACATATAGCATATTTTTACCTGTATCTTGTGTTCTAAAACATCTCCTATAGCACCTAGCCCAGTATCTTTTATTATCTGAGTGGCTGTTCTGGTGTCCTGTTTCCTTAGCATTCCTTATTAAAAACATCAGCCTGAAAAATGGAATAAAAACGGGCTTTATCTAAAGCTACAAACCTGATCTTAAAATATGCTAATTCTACAACATCTGAAGTATGACCACCATTTCACAAACGTTCATCCCGTCCCCAGCTTTTGTGAACATAAATCTGTGCCATCAATGGCAGGATTCTTATTCTCTCAAAACTACTCTTCTGTGATTGCACTTCAGGAAAAGGAAACAAAAGTCATTTAATACAACCCCCTTGCTCCCAGTAAATGACTACTTACAAAGAAGCAGTCAAATTTCTACCCACAGAATTGCTAACGTTGAAGGCTCCCTGGCAATCCACCTACCAAACCAGACCTTACCCCTTAGTGGTAATCATAAAAAAGTTGCATGTTTGAATATATTTTACAGTTTAGCTTCTTCTTTAAATCTAGTACTCACTAGGCAAGAAGACATGTTGAGGGTACAATTTCTGCTTTCCTGAAAAGTCAAACTTTTAAATTTTCTTATGTTTCTGGGATTATGGAAATTCTAGTTGACAAGCAGGTTGTGTAGACTGGCCCTATTCTGTGTCATTTGCTGACCATAGCATTAACATGTATTCATGCATATGAGGCTGGGGCTCACTTTGGAGTTTAGATGAATAAGGGCCTCGGTTTCTCTTGGGAGGGGTTCAGTTCTAGGACACATATTGGAGGCTGAGCCGAGATTTCCTTTCTCGAGGTTTAATAGCTTTCATTCAGGAAACAGTAGTGCTGGACAGTTCCCTCCCACACAAGTAATGCATGGTCAGGAGCAAGTCCACGATTTGGGGGTCAGAATAATAAAAAAGGTGATATTATTGTGGTCCCTTACAATAACTTGTTCCTATGCTTCATCATCCATTTCAAGTTGAAATGATATTTTTTCATTTTTATCTCTCCCTTATCTATTTTTGCAATCTTCTTGAAAAATAAAAAAAATTGAATTTTGGCATGAGGAGTTTGGGAACAGTGCCAGTAATCTCTGGAGTGGTCGGGAAATGAGATTTCTCAATTCATGCTCAGTTTGCCCTAAGTACAGGATGTTCAACACATATATACTGTTGGCTTTCTCCAGGGCCTGTGGTTCCACCATTCCTTTGGGTTAAGCATAGTTGTTCCAGGATGTGTGTGAGTGTTTGTGTGTGTGTGTGTGTGTGTGTGTGTGTGTGTCTAGAAATTGGACTTTTAACAAGCATTATCAGGCATTTCCAACATAGGCAGTAACTACAAAACACTGGCATCTAGAGAAAGAGCCTCTACCTTGCACTAGTCTACTCTTCCAAGGAGATCATTCCAGTGACTATTGCTGTGCAGCAAAGCACCCCCCAAAGTAGTGGCATTAAAGAGCTATTTTATTATGATTATGGGGCCTCAGGTAGTAAGATCTGAAGGCTGGAGTTGATTCTACTACTTTGGGCTGGGATAATTTGGAGGGTTCTTCATTCACATGCCCGGTAGTTGATGAAGTCTGGTGGCTAAGACTTTAACTGAGCAGTTGGCTCAGACCTTCACATGGCTTCTCCACATGTCTGTTTTCATGGGCTGGTTTGGGCTTCCTCACGGAATGGCAGCTGGATACCATGAATGAATGTCTCAAAAGGACAAGGTAGGAGCATGTGTTATTTTTCTAACCTACCTTGGAAGTCACATAATTTCATTTCTATCATACACCATCAGGTTGAGAGAATTACAAAGATACATGCAGGTTTATGGGCTGTCAAGGTGACCTTGTGAGAAAAGCGTGCAAGAGGGGACTATTGTGACTATCTTTGGAAGATAAAATCTGCCATTGAGACCAATCATTTAATTGAAAACTATGAAAAACTTGTAAGGACAATTAGAAGGCCAATATAGTTGAAAACATTATAATAGAAAATTTTTCTTGCTGAGAGTTAAAATCTCTTCACCCAGATGAATTACATCTCACAGTACTAAGAAAACTCACAAATCATATTACTGAGGCATTTCACCAATCTTAAATAACTGTGAAAAACAGGAGACATTGGTATGTTGGAAAATTGGTATATATTATTCTGTCCAAAGGAGGAAAAATGGGCTCTATAAATGGTGGCTCAGATATGATCCTAGAGTCTAGTAAATTAAGGGCTAGACTTTCAAAATCCAGTCCAAGGATAACATAAATATGTTATAAGTGTGCTACCTCATTCTTACCTTGTATATCCATGGACAATATTGCTAAATAATCAGACCATAGCATGCCTGCTTTCTTTCTTTCT